>NC_134687.1:551839459-552061959 GCF_050947455.1 Rhinoderma darwinii
TTGCCTTCCCCTGGATCGACACTGTAGGATTATAGGTTAAGCTTTGAACCTCACTAACTATGTTACTATGGTTAGAGTTGGTAAAGATTTATCAGAATTTGTACATAGGAAAACACGACCATGCCCGAGCACGGTCCGTAATTACGGGCGATCCGTGTTCCCATTATAAAGTATAGGCGCGCGGTCCGAACAATAAAAAAAAAAATAGGATATGTCCTATTTTTTACCTAAGGTTTCTATGGCACAGACACCTTCCCGAAAATATATGGGACGGTGTCCATTGGCCATAGAAATGAATGGGCTCGTAATTACGGACGAATTCTACAGTCGTGTCCGTGGAGCCTTAGGCGAGGGCTACACTGAGACTTTTTGTTGTGCTACTGATTGATTGTCATCTGCTGTCCACGAGATTGCATGCAACTCTATGTATTCCTTTGAACTGTAGTTGTAGCTTGATAGTTAAAATCAGTGGCGCTACAAATATTTCCATGTAGCCCGAAATCCATTTTTTAACACTATGCTTGTCCTGCTGATATAGTAAGAATCTAAGAAGACTGATGTATGTAAGAGAAGGAACATTTTTGTTTTACGCTTTAAAAAATATCTTCGCTTATTAAATTGTTAATAAACAAATGAGCTGATTGCTACATCTTGTGATCTTGGTTATAAGCAATAGGTTACTTATACTACATGGTGAATACTGAAAAGAACGCCTGTCCTACATTCACTTCATTACAAGCTCTTAAAATGTTATTATTGTATCAGGTCCCCTTTCCTGGAATTCTCTCAGTTTGCCGGATACCAGTTGTATGGTAATGAAGAGGTTCCAGCTGGAGGTCTCATCACAGGCATTGGTCGCATATCTGGGTAAGTGGATCCCATAAAGCTAAACAGAAGCACATTGGTCATTCTCAAAATAGTCATGGTTAGTTTAATGCACCCAAGTGATGGGATAATTAAATGCATTTTACAAGGGGCGGACATACTATATGTTCTATCTATGCAGTTACACAAGGGCCCAGTATGTAATGGGGCAGACTTGTCACCTAAAACATTGACACATTGATTTTTATAGCTCACAAGTACTGTTGTATTGTTACAGAGACATAAGGGGGTGTTCTATTGAAAGCAAGGGGCCCATACACTGTTCTTGCACAAGGGCCCTCTGCTCTCTATGTCCGCCTCTGCGTACAATTGGGACGTTGGTATTATGCTAGCTACTGTTCATATGTGTATTTGCTTTCTTAGAAACTATCCCCCTTTCTGGCCATTTTATGACATGTATATGCCACTATTTAGCAGTTTTCCCCTCTGCAGGCTCTATCTCTACAGATTTCTTTGAACTAGTGGGCAGAGCCTAACGGCTATCATGTCTTCTGTACACAGCACACATAGAAGTGGAGAATCTTGCTCTCCCATCTCTATCACATATATAGAAGTTATTCATCAGTAATGAGCAGTGTAGCTGAGAATCCAGCACTGGGGTGAGATCTAAATCTTACCAGCAGCCTTTGTCTCCTTCCTGCTCCTTCTCCCCCACCTCCTCCTTCTCCCCCACCTCCTCCTTCTCCCCCACCTCCTCCTTCTCCCCCACTTCTCCTTCTCCCCCACTTCTCCTCCTTCTCCCCCACTTCTCCTCCTTCTCCCCCACTTCTCCTCCTTCTCCCCCACTTCTCCTCCTTCTCCCCCACTTCTCCTCCTTCTCCCCCACTTCTCCTCCTTCTCCCCCACTTCTCCTCCTCCTCCCCCACTTCTTCTCCCCCACTTCTCCTCCTCCCCCACTTCTTCTCCCCCACTTCTCCTCCTCCCCCACTTCTCCTCCTCCCCCACTTCTCCTCCTCCCCCACTTCTCCTCCTCCCCCCCCACTTCTCCTTCTCCCCCACTTCTCCTCCTCCCCCACTTCTCCTTCTCCCCCACTTCTCCTTCTCCCCCACTTCTCCTTCTCCCCCACTTCTTCTCCTTCTCCCCCACTTCTTCTCCTTCTCCCCCCTTCTTCTCCTTCTCCCCTCCTCCTTCTCCTCCTCCTCCCCCCTCCTCCTTCTCCTCCTCCTCCCCCCTCCTCCTTCTCCTCCTCCTCCCCCCTCCTCCTTCTCCTCCTCCTCCCCCCTCCTCCTTCTCCTCCTCCTCCCCCCTCCTCCTTCTCCTCCTCCTCCCCCCTCCTCCTTCTCCTCCTCCTCCCCCCTCCTCCTCCTCCCCCCTCCTCCTTCTCCTCCTCCCCCTCCTCCTTCTCCTCCTCCCCCTCCTCCTTCTCCTCCTCCCCCCTCCTCCTTCTCCCCCCTCCTCCTTCTCCTCCTCCCCCCTCCTCCTTCTCCTCCCTCTCCTCCTCCCCCCTCCTCCTTCTCCTCCCTCTCCTCCTCCCCCCTCCTCCTTCTCCCTCTCCTCCTCCCTCCTCCTCCTTCTCCTCCCTCTCCTCCTCCCCCCTCCTCCTTCTCCTCCCTCTCCTCCTCCCCCCTCCTCCTTCTCCTCCCTCTCCTCCTCCCCCCTCCTCCTTCTCCTCCCTCTCCTCCTTCTCCTCCCTCTCCTCCTCCCCCCTCCTCCTTCTCCTCCTCCCCCCTCCTCCTCCTCCCTCTCCTCCTCCCCCCTCCTCCTTCTCCTCCTCCCCCCTCCTCCTTCTCCTCCTCCCCCCTCCTCCTTCTCCTCCTCCCCCCTCCTCCTTCTCCTCCTCCCCCCTCCTCCTTCTCCTCCTCCCCCCTCCTCCTTCTCCTCCTCCCCCCTCCTCCTTCTCCTCCTCCCCCCTCCTCCTTCTCCTCTCTCCTCCTTCTTGCTCCTCCCTCCTCCTTCTCCTCCCTCCTCCTTCTCCTCCCTCCTCCTTCTCCTCCCTCCTCCTTCTCCTCTCTCCGTAGACTTGTATAGTCAGCATGTTTGTGTCTCTCTCTCTCACTCTACTAACACCTCCTGCACCTGCCGCTCCTCTACATAGACTTGTATTGGCAGGCAGTAAAGAAACACACCCCCACACGTCCTGCAGTCAGTCTCCTCAGCTTTGTAACTAGAGACGGATTGTGCTTGACAACAGGAGGTGGACAACAAATTACAGGAAGGGAGACACCTAGTGGCAGTAACATCACACAGAACTAGTGTAAGCAAAAATTTCTAAATAAATCCAAAATTCAGATTAATTTCTCAATATTTTTCAATATATATTTATAGCGGTTGAAATTCCGTATGTATTTTTCATATACAGATTTTCACATTTCCAGCATAGATGTATTGTTAAAGGGGTTGTACCAGAATAAAAAATGATGACCTATCCACGGGATAGGTGATAATTGTCTAATCGCTGGGGGCCCCACCGCTGGAACCCTCGCCAATTGCGAGAACATCATGTTTGATTGCAGTGAGAAGTCGCGCGCACCTCTCAATAAATCGGCTGTATCTTACTCCAGAGCAGCAGAACCTGGCGTATGAAATGCCAGTCTTTGTAAATGTGCCCCCATGTCTTTACCGGGCATTTTAAGCTCTGTTTTAGAAAAACTGAGTTCTGACTGCTATAAAGATATATTATTAACTTGATCAGCACAGAATGTTGGATGTAAAAATAACATGGTGTTAAAAGGTGGACAGTCCCTTCAAAGGGGCCATAGACGTGAGATGACCGTAGTGTGGCCACGGCTATCCTGCCCGAGTCCTCAATATGCTTTCATGCACTGATATTTCTCAGTGTATGCTATCTGGCCATATAATATGTACTTGTAATAATTAGTAAATAGTAAATATAATTATTTTTTTCATTTAATAAAAATGAATGCTGCTAAAGGAGGTGTAGTTACTTTTTCATATGTGGTATAAATATTGGATGTTGTTCCTTAAATTGTTTGCCTGGCTTGGAGCACCCCTAATTATATAAGTTGCTCCTGCCAAGACCCCCAGCAATCTGCTGCTATTGCCATTAAAACAACAAAAAGGTATCCGCTCACTAATGCTTGAGAGTGGAGTTCGGTTCAGGCATATATAAGGCAGCTTTTATTAAACCAAAAATAGATCTTGATACATTATTAATTCAGCAAAATAATTTTATTAATCATGATATTATAATACACATAAATACAAAAATAGAAATACAAAAATAACCCCCCTCCCAAGTATATACTATAGACAGTTAAAAATACATAAAATAAACCAGGTGCAACGTAATGAAAACATAGAGTAATATGTAATCAGAGTAGAAGGTCCTCATAAACAACAGCATGTACCTTTAACAAAAGGGGATGGAAAACCAAATGGTATATCAACATGCAATAACCGCATCAGAACCCAGGGGGCCTGATAAGATAACGCTGCACAGACAGGTCGCTCAAAAACCAGGTCGCAACCTGACGAAGGTTGCGAAACGCGCGTCGAGGTGCTGCTGTCCAGGTGCATTATCTCTCCACCATGTCCTCTGCAGGTATATTTGACCATATAACTATTGTAGTTTAAATCCTTATACTGGTTTAGTGCTCCATGCTTCATTCACATTTGTGTATTCTGGTTTTTGAGCGACGACCTGTGTGTACAGCGTTATCTTATCAGGCCCCCTGGGGTCTGATGCTGTTATTGCATGTTGATATACCATTTGGTTTTCCATCCCCTTTTGTTAAAGGTACATGCTGTTGTTTATGAGGACCTTCTACTCTGATTACATATTACTCTATGTTTTCATTACGTTGCACCTGGTTTATTTTATGTATTTTTAACTGTCTATAGTATATACTTGGGAGGGGGGTTATTTTTGTATTTCTATTTTTGTATTTATGTGTATTATAATATCATGATTAATAAAATTATTTTGATGAATTAATAATGTATCAAGATCTATTTTTGGTTTAATGGATATAGGCATTTGATTTCTTGAGTATGATATATTGGCTGAGTAAATATATATAGGTTATAATATATAAGGCAGCTGCACGGAACTCAGGCACTGGGTCGGGCCAGGTCAGATGCAGTCCAGACAAAAAAATAGGTGGTTCCAGCAGCCAAGGGAATTTTAATATATTTTTTTTTTTTCATTTAGAACAACATGTTAAACATGGACGTGTACACTTCATAGAAAAGGGGGTCAGAATCGCTGACCCCCCTTCCTATGGAGTGTACACGTCCCTGTTTTTGACATGTTATTCTAAATAAGGTTTTTCATTTTAAAATTGCTGGAACCACCTATTTTTTTGTCTGGATTGCTGTTAAAGCAGCTATTAAGCGTTCATTTTCCCTGCAGCAACGTTAAAATCAGTGGGGTCCTCCAGAGCAAGAGATGTTCTTTGCAGTGGCTCTCCGCTTTTGGTCGCTTTGACACTTGTGAATTTTGGTCAATATTTTGCCATCAATATTTGTAAGGGCCTGTTCACATCTGCATTGGAGGCTCCGTTAGGGGCCTCTGTCGCACATTCTGCTGAAAATCCAGAAACAATAGCGCGCTATTGTCTCCAGTAAAACCACGGACACCTCAGCACAACCCATTAAAGTCAACGGTTTCCGTCGGACACTGGCTGTCACTGTTGTTTAACCCCTTCCCGCCCAATCACGTACAGTAACGTGATGGAAACTGGTGTCTTAACGCCTTTCCATGTTACTGTACGTGAAGGAGATGGAGCTAGCTCAGGAGCTGAGCCCGCAACGTCACCGCCGGGTGACAGCTGTATTTTACAGCTGGCACCTTGTGGTATCGGCCAGGACCGGAGCTAGCATCCAATCCGGCCGATTAACCCCTCAGGTGCTGCGTTCAATAGAGATCGCAGCATGTGAGGATTTTTTAGCCACCGGCACCCCAGCAACGTGATCACTGCGTTGCCAGTGGCTGCAAAGGCGATCGATACCTCCCGGTCTGCCAGCAATGGAAGCCTCCTATGCCCCGCTCGGTGGCGGGGCCTAAAAGGCTTCCGATACCATCGGCAAGATGGCGCCGGCTCAGCTTCTGGCTCAGAAGCTGAGCCGGCCTCATCAGCAGTGGGTGTCTGCTGTATGTTACAGCGGACACCCTGATCTATCGGCAGGAACCGGAGCTAGCTCCGATTCCTGCCATTAACCTCTTTGATGCAGCGATCGATGCATCTTAGCGGTTTGTAGCAAATCTGCAGCCTGCCATTCGATGGCAAGGCTAGCGACTGCTACTACGGCAACAGGAGCCCTAACAATGGCCTTCTGTCTGCCATTACAGAAGCCGTTTAGGCCCCGCCTATTTGCGGAGCCTGATCGGCTTGCTGTCAGTGAACAACTGACAGTTCCAATACATTGCACTACATAGGTAGTACAATGTATTAGAACCTCAAACAAACAGTTGGATCTTCAAGTCCCCTAGTGGGACTAAAGAAAAGTGTAAAAAAAAATAAAAGTTGTAAAAAATACAATAAAAGTTTCAAGTAATAAAATAAAACACAATCTCCCCCTTTTTCCCTTATCAAGTAATTTATTATTGAAAAAAATGATAAGACTTCCGGTTCCAGCGCTGGCGATGCAGGACGCGAGTGACTGCGCTCCCGCTCCCAACCAGCCTGCTTGACTACAACAGTCGCTTCGGCGGCACAAACCGGCCGACAAACCCTGACCCCGCACACAGGAACGTCTCCAGGGACGCCTGCATGGACCGCTACCTCCTCCGCAGCGCACACAAGCCAGCCATGGAGGATTCAGCCGCGGCCGTTGAAAAGGGAGGTAAGATGGCGGCGTTTCCCGCCACTTCTCCCCCGCTGTACTCACAGGAAGACGAGTTGCTGCAGCCTCAGTCCCCGTCCTCATATCATGCAGAGCCCATAGCTTCTCCTGCACCTGTTGATTACATAGCACTGGCCCATGAAGTGGCTAAGAGGATAGCTCCTGACCTGCAAAAAGCACTGGAAAAAACGGTGCAAGCTTCCCTTTACCGCATGCATGCGGATCTGGCACAACTAACTTCCAGTACTGGTGAATTAGAACAGCGTATAACGCTGTTGGAGGATGAAAATGAGCGGCTGCAAACAAAGCTTAAAGTGGTGTTTTCTACTACGCAGTTAGGGGACAAGATGGAGGACCTAGAAAACCGCTCCAGGAGGAGCAACCTGCGACTTGTGGGTCTGAAAGAGACGGTGGTTCATAATGATTTGCAACGTCTGTGTGAGAGGGCACTGCCAGCAGCACTGGGCCTCCAGCGTCCCTGCCGGGTGGAAAGGGCGCACAGGGTGGGACCAGGCCCAAGAAATCTTCCGTCAGCAGACGGCAGCAGTCTGATTCGCCCCAGACAAGTCACCTTTAAGCTGTTGGATTACAATGACAAGGTGGCAATTATGAAGGCATATTGCAGCAGATATCGACCCTTGGAGATAATGGGCATGAGGGTGCTACTTTTCGAGGACTATTCTATGAAGGTCGCGAAACGCAGACGCTCTTTCAGCAAGATCTGCACTGTTCCAAGCGAAAATGCGCTTCAACCTACAATACCCAGCCATCTTACGGGTGTTTCAAGCGAATGGTCGAATCAAGTCATTTATTACGGCGAAGGAAGCTGAGGACGCACTTGCAGAGTTATGTAAAAGCCGCTTGAGGAGCAACGCAGTCCAGCGCATAGTCCACATCGCAAGTCAAGAGATATCGGACGGAGTCGCTCGGATATGGAGCGGACTTGGGCAGAAGCTCTCCTACCCACATCCGGAAGAGATCGTGGAGGAAGATCCAGGAACAGAGGGGACTCTCCGAAGCCGCAGAGACGGCCGCGGGACCGCACCCGGTCTCCGTCTCCTGATTGACGATCAACGTTTTTTCAGGACCCTTCTATCTTTTGGGGTGGTTCTGTGGACGCTGTAGACCAATCGCAGGGCTCAATCTTAAGCAGATGATTCTGTATGGATGCACATGAATGCCTTATGGCGCAGCACTTTTTCTTTTTCTGTTTTCAAATGCTCTAATGTTACAATGTCTGCTTTCTGATATAATGCCGTATATCTGTTGCAAGGGGTATGTGCTAGGGCCTGCTCTATATTAATTTGCACCTCCGATTGAGAATTCTACAGGGCCTCTCCATGCAACGGGTTCTGTTTGGGGCCATGGCAGGTCAAATACTCGGTGAATAATCTGCAGGGGCCTCTGGGTCGGCGTCCGTGCCGGCCTGGTAGCGGAGCATTGTCTGTATTGTTATTTGATCGGCTTCTGGGCTGTTGGCTCTTCGATATAATACTGTATACTTACTACAAGGGGTTTCTGGTTAGTTATGGTCTGATGTACCTCTGTTTTTACACGTAGTATATATTTTGCTATGCAGGTCTGGGAGGGAGGGGGAGGGATGTGTTTTGCACACCAGAAAAAAAGCGAAGTCTCTTATGCCAATGGGTACTAGGGGGTTGACTGCCCTTATCGCAGGCGTTCTTTTTCTTTCTTTTTGTCAAAGTCTGTTGACCTTGAGTTGGCGTTTATTTTTGTTCTCTAAACCAGGTTTTGGTTATGTTCTTAATGTTCATACATGGCTTATATGTAAAGATGGATCCGACTCCCCGACCTGATCACGACTTTTTGACGCCTTGGCTCATTTAATGCACAGCCCAATAACATGAAAATAGTTACATGGAACGTCAAGGGGCTTAGATCCCCACAAAAAAGGACCAAACTATTGAGGCACATGAAAAGATTACATCCAGATGTAGCCCTGTTACAGGAAAACCACCTTACCGAACCAGAATTCAAATATTTACAAAAATTCTGGGTGAGTCAAGTTTTTGGCTCGGCTGCTAAAGACAGTAAGGCGGGAGTTATTATACTGATGCACAAAAATTTTGCTTTTACATTGGTGTCCCAGGAACGTGATGATGAGGGCCGTTGGATCCATCTAGTGGTGGAACATGCAGGGGAAACTTTTAGTATATATAATGTTTATGGTCCGAATGCGACCAATACCCGTTTTTTTCTGTCAGTTGGAAACCCAACTTCAACAAGATCGCACCAAATTATTGGTGCTAGGGGGAGACCTTAATACTGTAAGGTCGACAAGTGAGGATAGGAGCGCAGTGTCTATTTCGCATAGGCATAGGGACTTAGTCTTGACAGACTTTTTGAGACACACTGCTCTTACAGATGCTTGGAGGTGTTTACATCCTGATGCTCGGGAATTCACACATTATTCCCATGTCCATCAATCGTGATCGCGTATTGATTATTTACTGGTGAGTGATGTCTTTTTCCGCCGGTTACGTGACAATAGAGGATCTAGTCATCTCTGATCATTCCCCGGTTACCATTAAAATGGCCGACACAGTAGCTAAGGGGCTAGATTTTGTATGGAGATTCCCCTCCTTTCTGGCGACGGATGAGGGCTTTTTACAGAAGCTAAAGGGATGGTGGACGGAATTTGATGAGGATAATGTGTCGCATCATTCGGACCCATCGTTGTATTGGCGTACAGCTAAAGCGGTGATTCGCGGGAAAATTATGCAATACATGTCTATCCTTAAGCGCAAGACTACCGAAGGGTTTAGGGCGGCGAGCGAACCATTGCGTTGCACATACACGGCATTCCTACAGTCTCCGTCAACGACTCTGGGGATGGCTGGAGGGAAGCGAAGCGGCAATTCGATCACTGGTTAGATAAAAGAGAAAATATCTATAGGTCACAATTTGATGCTGATCTTATGCGGTTCGGCAATAAAGCGGGCAAATTATTGGCACGCCTAGCAAGGGGGAGATACACCCCGTCACACATTTTAACCCTTAAAGATACCAATGGCATTCCTACATCAGACCCCAAAAGCATTAACTCTATTTTGCGTACATACTACCAAGCCCTTTACACAGCCCATTGACTCCCAAAAAGGTAGAGATTTCTTGGGGAAGGTCAGTCTGCCTGGACTCACTCAGGAGCAGAATGAGTCCTTGAACGCAGAGGTCACATTGGAGGAAATCACGAGTACCATTCGGACCCTATCTAACGGAAAGGCCCTGGGGCCAGATGGGTTTACGGGAGAATTTTTTAAGTCCCTAAGAGAGGAAGTTAGCCCCATCTTGGTGGAATATTATAACATTTTACTAAAGACAGGTTGTTTTCCAGCTGAGGCCAAAACAGCACATATAAAGGTGCTGCCCAAGAAAGGGAAGTATCCTCTTGACCCGGGGTCCTATCGCCCTATAACATTGATAGACCAAGACCAGAAGTTACTCTCTAAAATTTTGGCAAATCGTTTCCCTCTGTATTTACCTACATTGGTGGGAAAATCCCAAGTGGGCTTTGTTAAGGGTCGGGCAGCAGTGACTAATCTGCGTAAGGTGTTGACGGTGCTAGAAACAGTCCGGCATGATCCCCAACCCGACCGGCACTCTTGGCGCTGGACGCAGAGAAAGCTTTTGATAGCATCCAGTGGGAATGGCTGGGGATGGTGCTGGATAAGATGAATGTCCAGGGAGCCTTTCGGATCTTCTTGAACGGTGTCTACGCTAATCCCCAAGCTCGCATTTATTCCTCAGGATTTCTGTCGGCTCCCTTTCAATTGTATAAAGGGACCCGTCAGGGCTGTCCCCTGTCACCACTATTGTTTAATTTAGCTCTGGAGCCTATGGCTAGATTTCTGGAGGAGTCCGCAGTGTTCAGAGGTATTCAGGTGGGGTCTTTGACAGTTAAGTTAGCCTTGTTTGCTGACGATGTTATACTTTTTATGTCAAACCCACAAGAGCACTTACTGGCAGTTTTTTTATTTTTTGCATGACTTTGGGCAATGCTCGGGATACAGAGTAAATGTAGCTAAAAGCGAACTGATGGAGTTAGGTAAGCCGTTACCTAGGACCTTTTGGCACTCCTTGGGATGTGGGATTTCTCCGGTTAAACAATGTATTACTTATCTAGGCATTAAGATAGGGAAGGTGCCTGAAACCTTGTATGGCCTGAACTATCCACCGCTATTTAAAAAAAATACAGGCGGAACTCACAAGATGGCGTCAGTTGCCGTTATCCCTTCTGGGGAGGTGCCATTTGATTAAGATGGTTAGTTTCCCTAGACTTTTGTATCCCTTTCAAACGCTCCCGCTCCTGCTGAAGCATGCGGATGTCTCCAAATTAAATGCTTCATTTACAAAATTCATATGGGCAGGGAAGAGGCCTCGCATAGCGCTCGCTAAGCTTATGCTAGGTAAACATGAGGGGGGGGGCTGAAGTTCCCAAATGTACGGGGTTATAACATAATATGTCTCTTCCGCCATTTAGTGGATTGGCTCCATGAGACGAGTCATCACTCAAACTTAGAACTGGAAGGGGCGTATGCCTCGCCCTGGAACTTGAAAGCCTTGTTACACTGTAGAGTTGCTTCTCTTCCGTTCCGTCTCAAAACCTCCATTGTTCTGAGGGATACAGTTCTGGCTTGGAAAGCGGTTCGTAAAATCTTTGACCTGCCTCACTTACGCTCTAAATATATGCCGTTGTGTGGACATCCGGAATTCTTACCGGGAGTAGACAGTGGGGATAGATTTACCTCTTGGGGGGAGGCAGGCCTTAATTGCGCAGGTGACCTTATGCATACAGAGGAAAGGAGATGGTTAACCGGATCGGAAATCAAAGCTAAGCTTCGGCCCTCAGACGGTAACTCCAACTTTAATTTTAATTTTCTACAGGTTCTCCAGGTACGCTCATTTTGTACATCTCGACTAAGGGATTTGACCAAGGAAGCCTCCACACACACACTAGATGAGGTCATAGGTCCATCATCTCTGCGGGCGACTATTTCGAGGTTGTATAGCGCACTTGGAGAGTGCTTTGTTCGCCCGCGGCCACGATCTATTTTTAAAGTGTGGGAAAGATGGACTCAAAATCCGGCTATAGGGGAGACGGTACGGAAGGTTATCGTGAACGAGAGCTGGAGGGAAACCTACTTTAAGTTAATGCATTCGGCTATATATGGCTTCAATATTTTACCGTTACAGTCCTTCCCCGATCGTATCACTGGTTGCCCCAAATGCAGCACCCCCCTGACGAATTTGTGGCATGGAGTATGGGGTTGTGCTCATGCTAAACAATACTGGGGGATGGTCCAAAACTATATTTCGGATCATTGGAAGGTGAATCTTCCAATAACGCCTCAGGCACTGCTGTTCCATCAGGCCCGGCCGCCGGAGGAAGATGGTTCTCGGTGGACGAGACCTCCTCCCCCCTTGATACACACAATTTTACTGGTGACCTTGAGGTGTCTTCTATGTAAATGGCTGGAAACCGACACACCAGGTCTTGACATGTTAGTGTTACGTTTAAAACCGTTATTAACTCTCGAGCGGGTGGAGGTGGAAAGACGGGAAGAAGCAGGAGCTAAGAAGTTATTTGCTAAATGGCGGATATTTATTGAAACGCAATGCACAGCTGCCGAGGTGGCAGAAATTGTTACGCCCTTTAGGCACACAGCTTGGTATCATACGCAGCTTCTGGCAGGCACTTTAGGAGGTCTGGAACTTTAGCCCTGAGAGGGGATATTAGGGGGGGGGAGGTCTCGGGACCTCGTTGGCACCGGTTTCTTACTACTATAAGCTAGATGTGGTTACTTTTGCTGACCTAAGTCGTGCTCGGGGGTGGGGGAGATCTTGTTCTTTCATTTGTTATGTAGATCGAACCATATGCCATGTTTATATGTTTTGAATTGTTTGCAGTTGCGCGTTGTTCACTTAGGACGCAACCTTTGTGTGATATGTTTATAAGAAAATGTGAAAACTGTCTAAAAATATTATGTTATTTATCCCACGCAGTGAACGGCGTAAAAAAAACCCTAAAAAATACTGCCATAATTGCTGTTTTTTTGGTCACTTTGTCTTCCAAAAATTGAAATAAAAAGTTATCAAAAAGTCGTATGTATTCAAATCTGATACCTATAAAAACTATATCATATTTCGCATAAAACAAGCCCTCATACAGCTCCTTCGACGAAAAAATTAAAAAGTTATGGCTCTCACAACATGGCGACAGAAAAAATACATTCTCTTTACAAAAGTAATTTTATTGTGCAAAAAGTTGTAAAACATAAAAAAGTGCTATAAATTAGGTATCGCCGGAATCAGACTGTCCCGCAGAATAAAGTTAACATGTAATTTATAACGCATGGTGAACGTTGTATAAAAAAAACTAAAAAACTATGGCAGTATTGCTGTTTTTTGTCACCTTGCCTCCCCAAAAAAGGATAAAAAGTGTTCAAAAAGTCAAATGTACCACAAAATTGTACCAATAATAACTACAGCTCGTCCCGCAAAAAAACAGCCCTCATACCACTACGTCTATGAAAAAAATAAAATAACTTAAGGCTCCAATCAGTCAGGAAAGAAATATATCCAGTTGTGCAGCCCATGGGGAACATTTCTTCTTTTTCAAGAGGCGATTTATAGGGGCCCTATAATTAGGGAACCAGGAAGGAGAGGGCCCAAACATATCTGCTGGAAGCGAGGGTACCCGTATTATACCAGGACAACACTTCCCAGCAAAATTCCCCAAGCTGCAAAGGTGCGGAGTGTGGACCAAAAGGGGGATAAGGAAGGACATTTATCAGTGCGAAACCTGCCTGCGCAGCAAGGATTGTGTCACAGCATAACACACATCTATGGATTATTTTATTATTTTTGTAACCTTATTATTATACCGCTTGACTATGCCCCTGATGTACTCTGCCCAACTCACATATGCCCCACATTATAAACGGAAACACCAGTAAGACTCCAAACAAAACTATTACCAAGCAAAATCCACGCTCCAAAAGCCAAATGGCGCTCCCCCCCCCTTCTGAGCCCTACAGCGTGCCCAAACAGCAGTTTACTTCCACATATATGGCATCACCATACCCAGGAGAACCCTTTCAACAATTTTTGGTGTGTGTGTTCCCAGTGGCACAAGCTGGTCACAACATATTTTCCACTGAATTGGCATATCTGGGGAAAAATTGTAATTTTCCCCTTCCGCAGCGCAATCATTTATGGAAAAGACCTGTGCGGTGAAAATGCTCACTACACCCCATAATAAATGTCTTGAGGGGTGCAGTTTCCAAAATGGGGTCACTTGTCAGGGGTTTCTTTTATTATTTCACATCAGAGCCACTGCAATTGTGAACCAATACTGTGCAAGTCGCCAAATTAGGCCTCAATTTTACATGGTGCTCTTTCACTACTGAGCCCTGTTGAATGTCCAGGCAAAAGATCAGATGTAGGGTGTGTCTAAAACCGGGAAACACAGCATAATAATTAGAGAGCTGTCTTGTTATGGTGGCACAAGCTGGTCACCACATATTGGCATAGCTATGGAAAAGAATCCCATTTTCACTCTGGCAGAAATAAGTGTGCAATCCATGTTGCAAACACCTGAGGGGTTAACATGCTCACTACACCCCTAGGTGAATACCTTGAGGGGTGTTGTTTCCAAAATGGGGTCACTTCTGGGGGGGATCCACTGTTTTGGTCCCACAGGGACTTTGCAAATGCGACATAGCGCCCAGAAACCAAATGCAGCAAATTCTGTACTCCAAAAGCAAATAGCGCTCCTTCCCTTCTGAGCCCTAATGTGTGCCCAAACAGCAGTTTATGACCACGTGTGGGGTATTGCCGTACTCAGGGATTTTTTTTTTACAGGTGTTGGGGGGGGGGGGGGGGGTTCTTTTTTTCCTTTATTTGTTGAGAAAATGATAAATTTTTAGCTACAACTACGTCTTATTGAAGAAAAAGGATTTTTTTTTATTTTCACTGCCCAATTCTAATAAAATCTATGAAACCCCTGTGGGGTCAAAATGCTCACTACAGCCCTAGATGGATTCCTCGAGGGGTGTAGTTTTCTCAATGGATTCACTTTTTTGGCGTTTTCACTTATTCACCTTTAGGGGCTCTGCAAATGTGACATGGCCTCCGTAAACCATTCCTGCTAAATTTGAGCTCCAAAAGCCAAATGACACTCTTTCCATTCTAAGCTCCGCCGTGTGTCCAAACAGCCGTTTATCACCACATGTGGGGTATTCTTTTACTCGGGAGAAATTGCTTTACAAATGTTGCGGTGCTTTTTCTCCTTTAGGCGGGATTCACACGACCGGGTCCCGCCCGAGTGTCGGCCGGTAAAATCGGCCATTTTGCCCGGCCGGTTTGCATAAAGTTTTGCATCCGGGCCGGGCAGATCTGGACAGTGACATCAGCGGCAACTCCTGAAGGGGAATCCCCATGTGTTCGGGGATTCCGCTTCAGGAGTTTCCCCTGATGTCACTGCCCAGATATGGACAGAGACATCAAGCACTCTGTCCAGGAGCGGAATCCCCGAACACACGGGGATTCCGCTCCTTCAGGGAGCTAAAATGGAGCTAGCACATAGCAGAGCGGGGAGATACCTCCCTGCTCTGCTATAGTGGCGTCGCTACAGTAGTAGCAGCCGCCGCAGCAGCAGCTGCTAGCGGCGCCATGGAAGGTGTCGCCGGGCCAGGGCGCTTTTAACAAGCAGGGGAAGGGAGCCAGCGCAGCGCTCCCTTCCACCTGCTGTACACCCCGGCCCTGCCACACAGTGTACAGCGTAGCCATTCGTCCGAATGGCATCAACTCCTCCTCCTCACATGCACTCTGCGCTGTGAGGAGGAGGAGATAGAGCGCAAGCCACGGAAAACCCGGCCATCACTCGGGACACATGTATTACTGTGTATTACCCGGCCCCATAGACTTCTATGGGAGCCGGGCGGCCGGGTACCCGGCCGCCCGACTTCTATGGGAGCCGGGCGGCCGGGTACCCGGCCGAAAATAGAGCATGTCCTATTTTTTGACGGCCGGTTTTCCCGGGAGTCAAAAAATCGGTCGTGTGAAAGCCAAAACTAGGTGTGGAGCATAAACAGAGAAAAAGTATAATGGAAATATTTGCACCTGAAAGTGGCCCTTAGCTAATAGATTAGTTCCTAATCGGGAATGATATGCAAATATTTTGTAATAGGGCCTGTTCACATCTGCGTTGGAGGCTTTGTTAGGGGCTTCTGTCACAGATTCGGTCCAAATAACGGAAAACAATAGCGCAGCATTCTATTTTTTTGTGTTACAACAACGGTCATCATGCCGGAAACCCAAGGGAGCCCATTAAAGTCAATGAATTCCATCAGGTGCGGATGGTGTCCGTCATGCAACAGAACTGGCACTTTGGGTATTTTCGTGGTTCTGCTCCTCTGACGCAGTAGAGCAGAGCAACGGAGACACTGAATGCAGATATGAACAGGCCCTAAATCAGACGACCCTCCTAATGAAAGCAGTTTGCATTCCAAAAATATGTTATATGTATTAGGTACTAGTGCAAACACACACTTTATATGGGAATACATTACAGCAGTCTCTCATTGTTGAACGTTAGTACAAAGCAACAATTTGGTCAATTAAATGTAGATGACCTTAGACATACTGTAGTGTCTAATCCACTTTCATCTAAACTATGTTCTGTCTTTGTTGTGGCGAGAATCACCAACAGCCATGAATATTTATTCATCTGTGATTTGTCATCTTGCATCTTCCTGATATTGTTGATTTGATCTTATCGGTTGATGATATTGTGATATGAATATGTTAGAAGTGCTCAATGATTGCCACAATGATTGTATTGCTTTTCTTTTCAACAGGATCGAGTGTCTTATTGTAGCCAATGATGCAACTGTGAAAGGAGGCTCTTATTACCCTATCACGGTTAAGAAGCACCTGCGAGCACAAGAAATTGCTATGCAGAACCACTTACCTTGTGTATACTTAGGTAAGATGAATTTATAACCACCTACAAAGAACCATACAATAACCTTGCTACCAAATATAACAATTCTTTATTAGAAATAGATACATGTAAAAAACATACAATAAAAGATTCACATTACCCACAAAAATGGATCCCCTCAATGACCAGACCCTAAAACCCCATATTATAATATAGTGCAAGTAGTGCAATAAGAGAATGGTAAGCCATGTAAATACACGTAAATAGTGGATGAAACAATCCACAATAGTGAGTAAAGAATAATGGTTAAGAACCAAGTCAAATAGAATGAGGCATACCAGAACAATGGGAGGATACAAACCCAACGTGGAGACACGCATGTAATAAGCAGAATTACCTGAATAGCCTATATTCATCACATAGGCAAGATGGCGACCACATTATTTCCCATCCAGTCCTGCAATAAGACCCCCCCCCCCAAAACGGCATACTCCTCCATTACGATTGCAGAGGTGTGGCAAAACTACTGACGTAATCATCTTGTTCAGTAACCGATGCGACCGCTATGCCAGCTGCCCGTCCTGCCACATGAGTCGAGGGAGGGACCAGTGCTGAATTAATTCCTTGGATGGCGGCATGAGGGGAGTTGAAGACGCTGGTGTCATGACGTATTACGTCTCGACGTCAGAGGACGTAAGTTCTGGGAGCGTGACGTGATCGCTGTGGGGGGAGCCTATTAAGATGGACATCCAAATCGGCCAACAGTAGAAGGCAGGGGCGGACAATTAAATGTCACCTGGAATTAAATAACATAGGGAACAATTTGTAGACGCAGGCGTAATGCCAAATAGTTTGCCCTATGTGTAGAAGCCTATACATCTGAATATCATACATCTGACTGTACGTATATAGTAAGTACACATACTGTACATAGTTAAAACTAAAAATAATAAATCAATCGTAAATGAGAAGAGAATTGTGAACAATTGATATAGCAAGTACACGTACATAGTGAAAACTAAAAAGAATCACAGTGAATACAGTGATTTACTATCTCTAAATATAAATATATATATATATATATATATATATATATATATATATATATATATATATATATATATATATAAAACACTATACAAGAATCTGTTTATGTACAATACCCAATAGATGGCTGTGCATATTAATTAATGTAAAAGAAACTGATAAATTCATCAAATTCCTTACCATGAATTCACACATTTCTTTGCTCATATTCAACTAATAATGACCCAATATAAACACACACAGATGACAGTGGACACACAGTGACTGAAGTGAACCACACAGTGACAAGACAGCTACGTAATAAAGAGTGACTGGAGTCATAAAAAAGTTTACACATTTAACCCCTTCCCTCTTTAGCCACTTTTGACCTTCCTGACAGAGCCTCATTTTTCAAATCTGACATGTTTCACTTTATGTGGAAATAACTTCGGAATGCTTTAACCTATCCAAGCGATTCTGAGATTTTCTCGTGACACATTGGACTTTGTTACTGGCAAAATTTGCTCGATACGTTCAGTATTTAAATGTGAAAAACACCAAAATGTAGCAATTTTTTTTAAAAATTAGCATTTTTCGAAATTTAAATGTATCTGCTTGTAAGGCAGGCAGCTATACCACACAAAATAGTCGCTAATTAACATCCCCCACATGTCTACATTAGATTGCCATCGTTTTTTGAACATCCTTTTATTTTTCTAGGCCGTTACAAAGTTTAGAACTTTAGAAGCAATTTCTCACATTTTCAAAAGAATTTCAAAAGGGGCCAGTTCAGTTGTGAAGTGGCTTTGAGGGCCTTATATATTAGAGGAAAAATTTACAAAAATTAATTTTTAATCCATTTTTTTTGTAGCACAAAGATTTACCAGAGAAACGCAACTCACTATTTATTTTCCAGGCTCTGCAGTTTTAGGAAATATCCCACATGTGGCTCTAGTGTGGTACTGGACTGAAGCACCGGCCTCAGAAGCAAAGGAGCACCTAGTGGATTTTGGGCCTCCTTTTTATTAGAATATATTAAAGGCACCATGTCGGGTTTGAAGGGCTCTTGCTGTGCCAAAACAGTGGAAATCCCCCAAAAGTGACCCCATTTGGGAAACTACACCCCTTAAGGAAATTATCTAGGGGTATAGTGAGCATTTTGACCCTACAGGTTTATTGCAGAAATTATTGGAATTAGGCCGTGAAAATGGAAATCTACATTCTTTCAAAGTAAATTTAGGTTTAGCAAATTTTTTCTCATTTCCACAAGGACTAAAGAAGAAAAACCACCACAAAATTTGTAAAGCAATTTCTCCAGAATAAAACAGTACCCCATATGTGGTAATAAACGGCTGTTTGGACACACGGCAGGGCTTAGAAGAGAAAGAGCGCTATTTTGCTTTTGGAGCTCAAATTTTGCAGGAATGGTTTGCGGCGACCAAAACAGTGAAAAAGCCAAAAAAATGACTTCATTTAGGAAACGACACCCCTTGAGGAATTCATCTATGGGTGTAGTGATCATTTTGACCCCACAGATGTTTCATAGAATGTATTAGAATTTTTCATTTTCTCAACAAATAAAGGAAAAAAAGAAACCCAACATTCTTAAAGCAACTTCTCTGGAGTACGGCAATACCCCATATGTGGTCATAAACTGCTGTTTGGGCACATGGCAAGGATTAGAAGAGAAGGAGCGGCATTTGGCTTTTGGAGCACAGATTGTGCTGGATTGGTTTCTTGACACCATGCCACTTTTGCAAAGCCCCTAAGGTACCACCAGTACAGTGGAAACTACCCAAAAGGGACTCCATTTGTGATACTATACCCCTTGAGGAATTAATCTAGGGGTGTAGTGAGCATTTTGACCCCACAGGTGTTTCATAGATTTTATTTGAATTGGGCAGTGAAAATAAAAATAACATTTTTTTCCCAATAAGACGTAGCTTTAGCGCAACATTTTTCATTTTCTCAAAAAATAAAGCAGAAAAAGACCCCCAACATTTGTTAAGCAATTTCTCCCGAGTATGGCAATACCCCATATGTGGTTGTAAACTCATTTTTGGGTACACTGCAGGGCTCAGAAGGGAAGGAGAGCCATTTGGCTTTCGGAGTACAGATTTTGCTGGATTGGTTTCTGGTCGCTTTGTAGCACTTGCAAAACCCTGTGGGACCAAAACAGTAGAAACCCCCCAAAAGTGACCCCATTTTGGAAACTACACCCCGCAAGGTATTCACCTAGGGGTGTAGTGAGCATGTTAACCCCGCAGGTGTTTTGCATAAATTAGTGTGCACTCGATATTGCAGAGTGAAAATTTGATTTTTCCATAGATATGCCCAGCTTTTGCCACCATAACAAGACAGCTCTCTAATAATTATTCTGTTTTTCCCGGTTTTAGAATCACCCTACATGGGGCACTAATCTTTTGCCTGGATATTTGACAGGGCTCAGGAGTGAGAAAGTACCATGCGAAATTGAGGCCTAATTTGGCGATTTACAAAGTATTGGTTCACAATTGCAGAGGCTCAGAAGGGAAATAATAAAAGAAACCCCCCAGAAGTGACCCAATTTTAGAAACTACACCCCTCAAGGCATTTATTAAGGGGTGTAGTGAGCATTTTCACCCACAGGTCTTTTCCATAAATGAATGCGCTGCGGATGGTGCAAAGTAAAAATTACAATTTTTCCCCAGATATGCCAATTCGGTGGCAAGTATGTCGTGCCCAGCTTATGCCACTTAGACACACACCCCAAAAATTGTTAAAAGGGTTCTCCCGGGTATGGCGGTACCATATATGTGGAAGTAAACTGCTGTTTGGGCGCATTGTAGGGCTCAGATGGGTGGGAGCGCCATTTGGCTTTTGAAGCGTAGATTTTGCTTGGAAGTAGTTTTGTTTGAGTATTGCTGCTATTTCCGTTTATAATGTGGGGGCATATGTAAGCTGTGCAGAGTACATCAGTGGCATAGTCAGGGGGTATAATAATGGGGTAAACGATAAAATAATACATAGATGTGTGTTACGCTGTGAAGCATTCCTTTCTGCACAGGCCGGTGTCTCACTGATAAATGGTGTCTTTACTTATCCCCCTTTTGGTACAAAATCCGCACCTTTGCAGTTTGGGGAATTTTGCTAGGAAGTGTTGTCCTGGTATAATACGGGCGCCCTCACTTCTAGCAGATATGTTTGGGCCCTCCCCTTCCTGGTCCCCTAATTTTAGGGCCCCGATAAATCGCCTCTTGAAACAGACGAAATGTTCCCCTCTGATCTGCACAACTGCATATTTTTTATTTCCTGAATTATTGGAGCCTTAACTAATTTTATTTTTTCATAGACATAGTGGTATAAGGGCTGTTTTTTTGCGGGACGAGCTGTAGTTATTATTGGTGCCATTTTGGGGTAAATGTGACTTTTTGATCACTTTTTATCCTATTTTTTGAGAGGCAAGCTGACCAAAAACTACAATTCTGCCATAGTTTTTTTTAGGGTTTTTTTTATACAGCGTTCACCATGCGTTATAAATTACATGTTAATTTTATTCTGCGGGTCAGTACGATTCCGGCGATACCTAATTTATAGCACTTTTTTATATTTTACAACTTTTTGCACAATAAAATTACTTTTGTAAAAAAAAAGTATTTTTTCTGTCGCCATGTGAGAACCATGACTTTTTAATTTTTTAGTTGACAGAGCTGTATGAGGGCTTGTTTTTTGCGAGACGAGCTATAGTTTTTATAGGCACCATTTTTGGATGCATGCGGCTGTTTGATCCCTTTTTATTTCAATTTTTGTAGGGCAAAGTGACGAAAAAACAGAAATTCTGGCATTATTTTTTACGGGTTTTTTTACGCCATTCACGGCGTGGAATAAATAACATAATATTTTTATAGTTTAGGCCGTTACGGTAGCGGCGATACCAAATATGTATGGTTTATTTATTTTTTTCAATAATAAAGGGAAAAAGGGCGATTGTGTTTTATTTTATTACTTGAAACTTTTATTATATTTTTTACAACTTTTTTTTTCACTTTTTTTTTACACTTTACTTTAGTCCCACTAGGGCACTTGAAGGTCCAACTGTCAGATTTTTTTTCTAATACATTGCAGTACCTATATAGTGCAATGTATTAGATCTGTCAGTCATTCACTGACAGCAAGCCGATTAGGCTTCGCCTCCGGGCTGGGCCTAATTGGCTTCCATAATGGCAAACAGGAGGCCATTGTTAGGTTTCCTGTTGTCATAATAGCAGTCAGCAGTCGTGCGATTGCAGGGCACAGCTGGCGATATACTAGCAACCACAAAGATGCAGTGATCGCATCCGATCGCTGCATCTGAGGGGTTAATGGCAGGGATCGGAGCTAGCTCCGGTTCCTGCCGTTACAGGTGGATGTCAGCTGTAACATACAGCTGATATCCACCGCTGATGACGCCGGCTCATCTCCTGAGGCGGCGCCATCTTCCCGGCGGCTACGGAAACCTTTTAGGCCCTGCCTCTGGGCGGGAGCTGGAAGTTTTCTGTGCTAGGCACACCGGGAGGCCAGTATTAGGCCTCCGGTTGCCATTGCAGCCTCCGACACCCCGGCGATTTCATTTCTGGGGTGTCGATGAGCTGCAAACACCTTAAATGCAGTGATCGCATTTGATGGCTGCATTTAAGGGGGTAATGGCGGGGATCAAAACTAACTTCGGTCCCCGCCGTTACAGTAGTATGTCAGCTGTCAGATACAGCTGACATCCGGGGATGATGGCACCGATTCAGCTTCTGAGCCGGTGCCATGCATTTGTCGTAAGTATACAACATTTTGCGGGAAGCATTGGCTTTCCATGACGTATACTTACGACAAATGTCGGGAAGGGGTTAAAGGCAAAAAATAATATTATTACCCTAACTACGGTATGTACTATGTAGAACATAGCAGAAAGTTGGAGCCATAGTTTATAAGTACATATACGGCCCGGCTATCACAGATTACAAAAAATAACCATAGCGATAATTGATTAATAGTTCGGTGCAGTTCATTGCTGTGTACCGCTATTTTTTAAAAAGGGTTTTCCCATTTTGTACATATCCACAAGATATGCCATAAATGTCTGATAGATGCGGGTCCCATCTCTGGGAACCCCACCTATCATTATAACGGGCTCATTGCTCTCTGGCCCTGACTGACAAGCTGGTTGGGAGTACGGAAACAGTCAAGCGCATTGAGGTACGCTGTTTCCATAACTCCCATAGAAGTGAATAGGAAGTACAGAAATAGCATAGCACAGCGTGCGACGCTGTTTCCGTGGCTCCCGAGTTTTGGAAACGGCGTAGCTCGCCTTTATACGCTGTTTCCGTATCTTCCATTATTTTCTTGGTGAGTTACGGAAACCACGTATGTCAGCACACTTGACTGTTTCCGTACACCTGACCACCTCATCAGTCAGTGGCCGGAGCAGCGAGAGGAAGCGAAAGGTAGGTTGGGGGTCCCATTCTAGAGATAGGTGCGTGTTCCAGAGGTGGGGCCCACATTTATCGGACCTTTGTGGCATATCCCGTGG
Organism: Rhinoderma darwinii; assembly: GCF_050947455.1. Lineage (NCBI taxonomy): Eukaryota > Metazoa > Chordata > Amphibia > Anura > Rhinodermatidae > Rhinoderma > Rhinoderma darwinii. The sequence goes on from NC_134687.1 coordinate 551,862,623, forward strand.
ATATGCCATGAATGTCCAAGGGAGGGAGGACCCCTTTAACACCAATTTGAACATTATTTTTAAATTTAAAATTCTGTGTTGAATCATTTAATCATTTTTTTCCTGATCCTAAGCTTCAAATCCCCTGCATAACCAGAGAGTTGAATGACTAAATTCTGTCTGCAGCCTCCACTACAGCTTATTGCTTTCTTTTTAATTTTATGATTGAGTTCAATGTATAAGGCAATTTTTTATCTGCGTTATTCATTTTCGTTGTTCTCCATTTTAGGAGCAGTTCATTGAAAATGAGAGCAGTGACCAATCTGTTGCTTGCGGACACTATCAGCGCTGTCATGGTGTCTGTCATTTCACCGGACCAAATATCACTTCATGCTGCAATATTTTGTCCAGCATTTTTGGCCAGATCTGCGAAAGAGATGTGAACACTAATTTATGTGCAGTAAGCTCCTAATCTCCCCCTAGTGGTGGCTGCAGTCAGTCAGAATATTATCATTTGAATTGGCTGTTTCAAGGTAGACATTTTTTGGCATGTCGCTAGGATATGATTGCTAGTGCCACTTTGTCTCCTGACATCGCTGTTTATTATAGCCACTATCCCTCAATGGGGCCACATTGGAAAAAGTTGAAAAAAAGAGTGGAGCTGACAGAGACTAAGTGGCATTGGTCTTTCCAAGTGACACTGCCACTTCTGTACTAGCGATTAAGAGGGACACAGCTGTCGGACTCCCGCCAATCGGACATTGATGCCATATCCCAGCGATAAGCGATTAATGTCTATCCTGAGACAACCCCTTAAATTATATGACTGCAGAGGATCTACAGCTCTCCATTGTCCAACAAATGCATCCTTATTATATAACAAAAGTAAAGGGGATGTGATTCATCTCCAGTGCAATACAGACATTACATTTTACAATTATAAGACTTACTGATTTGTCCCTTTACAGATTAACCGGTGGTTTTGGTGATCTGAACAGTCATTTCATCCTGAAACGAAGCTGAACAGCAGAGTCATATGTCTGCCCCATTACCATAGGCTGAACTTAATTTTTTTTTCCCTGTTCAGCTTCTCAAATATTTACATAAATTTCATTTGTAGTGGATTCAGGTGGAGCAAATCTACCACGTCAGGCGGATGTATTCCCAGACCGTGATCATTTTGGCCGAATTTTCTACAATCAAGCGAGGATGTCATCACAGGGAATTTCTCAGGTGACTTAAAATTTCTAATGTCAAATAACTTATCTACAGTGAACTTCTAACTGGCCTCTGATAATCCAGAACGCCTGACCATAAGGATCTTGCTGCCAGCATTGAACTGCGTAAAGCCTAATTCAGATCAGAAGCAGAACACTGAGTAGAAATAATCAATCAGGATATTCTTCAAATTTAAAGCACACTGATATTAGCAGATTTTGTGTTTACATTTCATTTGGACTGCTTTCCTGAAGGGTCTCTACTTTTACAAGTGAGTTTTTACATACTTTTCTATGAATGTTCGAAAATCCAGAATATCTGATAGTCTGGCACCTATCCGGTCCCATTGATGTCATATTAAAGAAACGTTACTGAAGTTTGCTATGCAGAGCTGTGTAGGGAAGATGGAGATAACAGCAATGGTGGCTAGTTGGCGGTTTTTATTCTACCTTATAGACCTTAATGGGGTTACTCGGGTTGTTTACATGCATATAGCATGTGACTGGCTCAGCGGGCCCCCCTGATTGCAGCGGTTACATGCATGTAAACAACCATGGGGTGTACCGCCGGTGCATCAGCGCTGGATCGCTGGGGGCAAGGGATAGGTAAGTACTGCTTTTTTTGGCTTATTTCATTTCCAGCCATTACAAAAAAATGTTCACAACCCGGATAACCTCTTTAACGCCGAAGGACGGATATATCCGTCCTCAGCAGCTGCTAGTTCGCGCAGGAGGACGGATATATCCGTCCTGTGATCGCACGGGTACTGACACTGTACCCACGCGATCAGCGGCAGGAGCACGGCTGTTATACACAGCCTGGCTCCTGCTGCAACTGCCGGAATCGAAGCGCGCTCCGATTCCAGCAGTTTAACCCATTAAATGCCGCTGTCAGTAGTGACAGCGGCACTTAATGTGTTTGACAGAGGGAGGGAGCTCCCTCTGTCACCCGATCGGCGCCCCCGCAAACAAATCGCGGGTCGCCGTCGGGTTTCCATGACAGCCGGGGGTCTAACAAAGACCCCCAGGTCTGTCTTCAGCATCTGCCTGTTAGGCGATGCCGGAGGCATGACCTAATAGGTTGCCTGTCAGTTTTACACTGACAGGCAATAATGCTTCGGTATACTAAGTATACCAAAGCATTATATATGCGATCGGCACATCGCATAGTGAAGTGTCCTGATGGGACTTAAAAAAAAAATGACAATCAGTTAAATAAAGTTTGTGAAAAAAAAATAAAAAATGACAAAGTCAAATAAAACTACTTTTTGGGCCCAAAAAGTGGTTTTATTTAGTAAAACTGTCAAAACAAATCACACATACACATATATGGTATCCCCGCGATTGTAACAACTTGAACAATAAAATTAACACATTAATTAAACCGCCGAATGAACGGCATCCAAAGAAAACGCAAAAAACAACTGCAAAATTTTCTCTTTTCTCCCATTCCCCCCATAAAAAATAAAATAAAAGTTAATCTATAAGTCCTATGTACCCCTAAATAGTACTAATGAAAACTACACATTGTCCCGCAAAAATCAAGCCCACATACGACCACATCGACGGAAAAATAAAAACGTTACGGCTCTTGGAACGCGGCGATGGAAAAACAAGTAATTTTTTTCTAAAAGGTTTTTATTGTGCAAACGTAGAAAAAACATATAAAACCTTTACATATTTGGTATCCCCGTAATCGTGCCGACCCATAGAATAAAGTTAACATGTTATTTACGCTGCATAGTAAACGGCGTAAATTTATAACGTGAAAATTAATGCTGGAATAGCTGCTTATTTTCAATTCTCTCCTAAAATAAAGTTAATAAAAGTTAATCAATAGGTTATAAGCATCTAAAAATGGTACAATTACAAAATACAACTCGTCCCGCAAAAAACAAGCCCTTATACGGCTATGTCGACGGAATAAAAAAAAAGTTACGACTCTTGGAATGCGACCATGAAGAAACAAAAAATAATCCTTGGTCATTAACGTGCAAAATGGCCCGGTCATTAAGGGGTTAAGGGCCTGGTCATGTTTTCCGCAACGGATTTAGTTGTAGAAAATCCGCAGCAAATACAGTAGCAGCAAAGTGGATGAGATAAAACAAATCTCATCCACACGCTGCGGAAAATTGACCTGCGGTGCAGAGTTTTATTCCGCAGCGTGTCAATTGTATTTACGTAAACGCTGCTTATATGTTGCAGGACTTCCCCATTGAATTAAATGGGGATGTATATCCCATAATCAAATAGCAGTAGCTCCGTTTTGTGCGGCGGGTTCCATTTTTTTTCTTTACCTTGGTCTGTTTTTTTTGTATTTAATTTGTTGTTCACTTCAGCTCATAATATTCAATAATATGTATTCTGACTTGACTTGCAGGTTGCAGTAGTGATGGGATCCTGTACAGCCGGGGGAGCATATGTACCTGCTATGGCTGATGAAAGCATTATTGTTCGAAAACAGGGAACCATTTTCTTAGGCGGACCTCCATTAGTAAGTGAATTAAAAAACCAAACGTGCATATTGCAGGGATAACAAAAAAAGGACTTGGACACCTTTTGAAGTATAACAATTTTAGAACTAAACATTCTTACATTATAAATAAAGTGTTTACACTAGACTGTGGACTCTACGGCTGCAGCATCTACACTAGATTGTGGACTGACTAACCAACCTCCGTGTTTACACTTGACTGTGGACTCTACGGCTGCAGCATCTACACTAGATTGTGGACTGACTAACCAACCTCCGTGTTTACACTGGACTGTGGACTCTACGGCTGCAGCATCTACACTAGATTGTGGACTGACTGACCAACCTCCGTGTTTACACTGGACTGTGGACTCTACGGCTGCAGCATCTACACTAGATTGTGGACTGACTGACCAACCTCCGTGTTTACACTGGAATGTGGACTGACCAGACGCTGTGTTTACTCTAAACTATCGACTAAAGAGGCTCTGTCACCAGATTTTGCAACCCCTATCTCCTATTGCAGCAAATCGGCGCTGCAATGTAGATAAGAGTAACGTTTTATTTTTTTAAAAACGAGCATTTTTGGCCAAGTTCTGACCATTTTTATATTTATGCAAATGAGGCTTTCTAAAGTACAACTGGGCGTGTTTAAAGTAAAAGTACAACTGGGCGTGTATTATGTGCGTACATCGGGCGTTTTTACTTCTTTTACTAGCTGGGCGTTGTGAATGGGAGTGTATGATGCTGACGAATCATCCACTTCTCTTCGTTAACACCCAGCTTCTGGCAGTGCACAGACACAGCGTGTTCTCGAGAGATCACGCTGTGACGTCACTCACTTCCTGCCCCAGGTCCTGCATCGTGTCGGACGAGCGAGGACACATCGGCACCAGAGGCTACAGTTGATTCTGCAGCAGCATCGGCGTTTGCAGGTAAGTAGCTACATCGACTTACCTGCAAACGCTGATGCTGCTGCAGAATCAAATATAGCCTCTGGTGCCGATGTGTCCTCGCTCGTCCGACACGATGCAGGACCTGGGGAAGTGACGTCACAGCGTGATCTCTCGAGAACACGCTGTGTCTGTGCACTGCCAGAAGCTGGGTGTTAACGAAGAGAAGTGGATGATGCTGATTCGTCAGCATCATACACATCTATTCACAACGCCCAGCTAGTAAAAGAAGTAAAAACGCCCAGATGTACGCACATAATACACGCCCAGTTGTACTTTTACTTTAAACACGCCCAGTTGTACTTTAGAAAGCCTCATTTGCATAAATATAAAAATGGTCATAACTTGGCCAAAAATGCTCGTTTAAAAAAAAACAAAAAAAAACGTTACTCTTATCTACATTGCAGCGCCAATCTGCTGCAATAGGAGATAGGGGTTGCAAAATCTGGTGACAGAGCCTCTTAACTAACCTCCGTGCTTGCACTAGACTGTGGACTATTTGACCTCCTTCTTTACAATAGACTGGACTAAAGTCCCTTTTACATTGGCCAATTATCGGCCAACGAGCGTTCATGGGACGCTCGTTCCCGATAATTGCCTTGTGTAAACAAGACAACGATCACCCGATGAACAAACGCTGACTGACCTCCGTGTTTACATTAGACTGTGGACTGTGTACTATTTTGTATGTCTAGCAGGACTGCCTGTAGAGTAGCAGTATAGTACAGCCCACTTCATGTCCTATACTGCAGTGTATAGCAGCACCGTGCACCCGCTGTGTGTTTTCTTGGCTCCCCACACACACACACACACACACACACACACACACACACACACACACACACACACATCAGTCAACAATCCGTGCAGTTGTACCCTGCACTTTCTCTGCGCATCCACACGTAAGCTGCTTGGTCGGTGTTCGAAGTTGGCCTGCATAGGGGGTGGTGCAGTGCACGTTTCTTTTTATACACTAGTTTAAAACTGAGCCGTTGTTGTGGTATCGCTAAGTCAAGAGAAGCCAATCCGTGATGCTGTGCTGATGGCTCAGAGCTAGTGTAATAAGTATATAGCAAGCAGTAACTGAGGTTGCAATTGACCAGGACGTGATGTGTATTCAGAATTTTGACCACTTCTCTGTGATTTACAGCACAGCAGGCGTAGTCTCGCGAGATTACGCTGTAAACTGTCTTTTACAGCGGGATCTCGCTGTGCTGTGCTGTAGTCTCACACAGACGCTACAGAATTGTCAGGATTCTGAATACACATCACGTCCTGGCTGGAGGTATTGTATATTCATTGTCAGGATACTACAGTAACATTATAGTGTGTTTATGTGGTAGCACATAACGATATAGCTATATTGCTAGTGAAGTGTAAATGAATGGAGAGAAGTGTATGACGCCGATTGGTCACTGATTGGCCAGCGTCATACACTCCTCTGTACAACGCACACTTGGCCATATAGTAAAACACGCCCAGTTGTTCATTAAGAAACTCATTAGCATAAAGCTAATATAGGTCATAACTCGGTCAAAAATTATCGTTTTTCCTAAATAAAAAACACTGCTGTAATCTACATTACAGCGCCGATCACATCATGTACAATATAGGTCACTTATAATGTGGTGACAGAGCCCCTTTAAAGGATGTCTCTTGAATTGAATGTGGGTTACATGAGAATTACCAGATGATATTGTGTAATAACATCATTATTGTGAATAGGTATTTTTGAATGATTCTTAGGAATACATTTTTAACTTGATGGCATAAAGTAAAGGTTGAATCTGGAGTGTTGCATTGATTCAATTGCCTAAATTATTTCTAAGTCAAAATTAAATCTATCCAGGGCTTCCACGAAGACTGTGGACAATTGTATGTAAACCCGTCTCATGGAACAGACTTCTCACAGCATATAAACTATAGCACCTTTAGTAGCTAGTTGTATTAAAACCAGAGAACTCTTTAAATCCCATCCACACGGTGTCATGTGTTTTTGTAGAACATTCTGCATTTTGCTTTCTCACTACAGTATGTCCACTCCTTGGTATTTGTATGGTGGTGTAACCCCATTGACTTTTCAGGAGTGCACCTCTGTGTGGGAAACAAAGGATTAAACATGGTAAGCTAAGTACAAACTAGCGTTATTATATGTTTACCTCTCTTTTGTCAGAGGAAGAGAGGATCGAAAGATTAAATAAAAAGCAATGGTTCCATTAGAATTACTATTGATTTCAATGGTAATTCTTTTGATTCAGTTGTTTTCCATTTGTCTCCGTTCGCTAGGTTTCCATTTTTTTTCACCAAAACAAAGTGCTGTGTTTACTGCACTTTTGCTTCCGTTAAAAAAAACAAGCTGCAACCTAGGGAGCGTTGACAAACGGAAAGCAATTGAAACAAAAGAATTACCATTGAAAACAATGGTAATTCTAACGGAACCGTTGCTTTTCATTTAATCTTAGCCTAAAATGTTTAATCCTTTGTTTCCCATCCAGAAGTGCACTCCTGAAAATTGCTTTTCGTTTAATCTTTCGATCCTCTCTTCCTCTGACGGAAGAGAGGTAAACGTATATTAACGGTAGTGTGAAAGAAGCATTAAAAGCTTACTTTTTTTTAAATTAAATTATTATTTCCATAACATACATATAGAAAGTTATATCTGAAGGAGAAAAAGAAACATAGGGCGCCACATCATGCGGTATATTAAGTAGGATGAGACGTGGGTGAGCGTTAGAGGTTTAATCGCTCACCTTGTTTGGTTATACAGTCCAATGACAGCTCTCGTGTGTGCGTGTCGACAGATGTCAGCTGCTGCCGTCCCCTACCGGTGGGTGAATTCCACCTCTGCTTTACTATGCATACGATATCCAGGTAAGGGAAAAGAAAGAATCTGGATTCCATGGAGGTACTGCTAACATCCAGAAGTTGTGATAAAGGAAGGTCATTTATTAATAGTTATTATGGCTACGCGTTTCAACGTTGGACCGGCGTCTTCTTCAGGCCAGTTACGACAGTAAAACCAGTGCAGTTACCATATTTTTCGGAATATAAGATGCCGTTTTAGAAAGAATAAATCTTGCTAAAATGTCCCTGCGTCTTATAGTCCGCAGTCAAGGGACCCGGCTGCGCTGGTCCCCCTGACCGCTTCATTTCTTAAAGCACATCATGGGGGGGGTGATAGATTCACGTGCGGTGTCCACTCAATGCACTGCAGGTGTCAGCTGTGTTTTACAGCTGACACGCTGTTCTAACGGCCAGGAACAGCAATTTTGCTGTTCCTGGCCATTTAAAGGGGTTGTGCCATAAAACATGTATCCCCTATCCACAGGATCGGGGATACATGTGTGATCGCTGGGGGTCCGACCACCAGCGATAAGGAGAACGGGGAGCGAAAGTCACCAAGAGCGCTAACTGAGAAGATTTGACTTCCGCGTTCTGTGTCCGGCAGCTTCATAGAAATCAATGGGATTCTTCTGCGCATGCGCGAGCGGCTCTTTATTGATTTCTATGGAGCTGCCGAACACATAAACCGAACACAGAACCCGGAAGTCCAAGCTTCTCATGTAGCGCTCTGAGTGACTTTCAGTCCCCTGTTCTCCTTATCGCTGGGGTTCCCAGCGGTCGGACCTCCAGCGATCCCAAAAGTAGCCCCTATCCTGTGGATAGGAGATACATGTGTTTTATGGTAAACCCCTTTAACTAGTTAAATGCCGCGGTCAATAGCGGCCGCGGCATTTATAGGGGTTTTTCCATTAAGGATATGTCATAAATGTGAGATAGATGCGGGTCCCTCCTCTGGGACCCACACCTATTCCTAGAAAGGGGCCCCCTAAACCCCCGTCCTAGCTTTCTGTGCTCTCCCGGCCACTTGATTAAATGTGGAGTTACTGAAACAGTGCAACTCACTGAGCTACGCTGTTTCCGTAACTCCCATAGAACTGAAGAGTAGTTCTGGAAACACGCTGCTTCCGTAACTGCCATTCACTTCCATGGGAGTTACGGAAACCGCATAGCTCAGCGAGTTACGCTGTTTCAGTAACTCCACATGTAACCAAGTGGCCGCTGATTCAAGTTCCCAAGGGGAAATAACAAAGTGTGTAACAAAAAAAAACGTTCGATAAATTTGTAGGAGTGTAAAAAAAATATTGAAAGTAAAAAAAAAACAACCTTTTCCCATTTTTCCCCAAGCACAATGTAAAAAATAAATTAATTTGGTATCGCTGCATCCGTAAAAGTCAGATCTATTACACTATACCATTATTTAACTTGCACGCTGACGGCGTAAAAAAAATATAAAAAAAATCTGAATAATTTCATGGTCACCTTAACAAAAAAATGGTGCCAATGAAACTACAGCTTGTCGCGCAACAAATAAGCCCTCACACCGCTCAATCGATGAAAAAAATGATGGCTCTCAAAATGTGGTCAAACAGAACAAATTATTTTTTCCCTATTTTCTGTTGTCTAAAACCTGGGTGCGTCTTATGGTCAGATGACCATATGATAATTTTTTTTTACCCATGCATTGTTTATTTATTCATATTTTTAACCCCTTCCCGACATTTGACGTATCCATACGCCAAAGTCGGGTAGGGGGAAGTATGGAACGGGCTCACGGAGTGAACCCGCTCCATACGATGCGGGTGTCGGCTGTTTGTTACAGCCGACACTTCAGAGTAACGAGCTCGATCCCGCTTGTTTAACTAGTTAAATTCCGCGGTCAATAGCGACCGCAGCATTTAAATCGTTAGATGGGGGCGATCCCCTCTAACAGCTCATCGCGGGGGTGGCGGGCCGGGGATGGTTGCAACGGCTGCCTGGGGGCCTAATGAAGGCCCCCAGGTCTGCCATCTTTGTGCACCTATTAAGCCTAACGATCGCTGGTTGAAGTCCCCCTTAATTAGTAAAATAAAGGTTTATTTTTTATGTAAAAAAAAATGTAAAAGTAAAAAAAACAAAAAACTTTTTGCATTTCCCCCTAGAGCATAGTAAAAAAATAAACATAATTGGTATCGCCACGTCCGTACAAGTCTGAACTATTACAATATATCATTATTTAACCAGCACGGTGTACGCCGTAAAAAAAATAAAATTGTAATCGCCAGAATCTCTATGTTTTGGTCATCTCATCTCCCATAAAAAATGTAATAAAAAGTTATCAAAACGTCGCATGTACACCAAAATGGTATTATTAAAAACTACAGCTTATCCCTGCAAAAAATAAGCCCTCATACCACTTAATCGACGGAACAATAAAAAAGTTATGGCTCTCGGAATTTGGTGACACAAAACATTTTATTTTTTACACTTCGATTTTTACTTGTAAAGTAGTAAAATATAGAAAAAACGATATATATTTGGTATCGCCGTAATCGTATTGACCCACAGAATAAAGTTAACACGTTGTTTTAATTGCACAGTAAATTACGTAAAAACGACGCGCAAAAAACAATGGTGGAAAGGCTGTTTTTTTTTCATTTTCTACCCCACAAATAATTTTTTTCCTGTTTCTTAGTACATTATATGGCACAATAAATGGTGCTATGAAAAACTACAACTCGTCCCGCAAAAATCAAGCCCTCATAGGACAATATAGACTAAAGAATTGAAAAGTTATGGCTTTTGGCGTGTGGGGAGGAAAAAACGAAAATGAAAATCTGAAAAAGGGCTGCGGCGGGAAGCGGTTAAAAATAGCCGTTCTAGCTGCTGTTTCCATTGGCTATCTCAACTGTCAGTCAGAGGTGTTTTTTTATTTTTTTCTCTTCCCCTGTTCCTGAACTAGCAGTCGCTCGTATTATGACATGTTATATGCAATAGCTGTTTGCGCTTTTATTATAGTATGATACCTTTGTATGTATCTACCATTTCCCACTTTACATTGTAACTGTTCTGCCGATTGTTCTTACTTTCTATTCAATGACAATCTTGTGTTTCATTAGCATTATCCATCTAATGATCGTTCCCGCTACACTGTATCTGTTCTGCCGATGTTTTCATTTTAAGATATATGTTTCATTCTAATCGCCACTACTGCTTTTCTTTACCAATGCATTGTTTGTTTATTTATATGTTAAGACCTAAATGTTCTAGCTGCTCTTTCTATTGGTTATCTCAACTGTCAGTCAAATATTTCTTTATTTATTTCTTCTGACACACATGATGCCAATTTAAGTGTTTTTGGCGTTTTTTTTCTTCAATGTTTTACTCTTTATTTAACTGCACTCTGTTACTGCTGAAATTGGCCTGAGGAAGACGCTGGACTGGCGTTGACATGCATAGCCACGATAACTATTAGTAAATGACCTTCTTTTATCACAATTTCTGGATGTTAGCAGCTCCTCTTTGGAATCCCCATTTTTTTCTTTTTCCTTGGCTGGAAATCATATGCATACATATAGAAGTATAAAGATCTTAAAGTTTCTTTACAAATGTAAACATTGTTTTTCATCTCCTAAGAAGTGTATGTGACTTTTCCTCCTCAATTGTATCCCTAAATAGATAAGTTTTCACTTCTTTAAGTACAGGATCTATAATTTTAGGGTCTGGGTAGCCAGTTGTAAGTATGCACCTTCTAGATACAAGTGATGATAAAATTTGGACTTTTTGGGACAAACCCAAAACACAACTTTCCTTTCAAACTTTATAACTATTTTTCTTCAGGTGACCATCCACCAGACCCCAGAGACATTAGAGTTTTGTTAAATCCTGTCAAAATAAGCGGGATCAACTGACAAGAACCCAATATCTGTGGCCAGCTTTAGGCAGGCCACCAGCCCTCTGTCATGTACTTTCTGTGTTATAATAAAAGATGTTGTAATGGTGGAAACATTTGTGCGCAGTAAATGCTAAACTGATCAATAACTGTCCAAACAATGATAAATATGCAAGAATCCCATTGATTAATTTGTCTGTCTTGTTGAGTTTGTTTTCGAGTGTTAATTAGTCCTCGTCCCATGCTACCGACTCCCGTATGTATTTGGCATTGCTCTGTGCTCTAGGGAAATTGCTGGGTCAGTACAGCCACCTGCAAATTGATTTTTATTTTCCGTTAAATCAAACTTGTGGAGAGACGATTATCGATATAGAGCAGTAATAAAACCTGAAGGAATCGCTCTTTTATCCAATCTCTGGCAGGCTCACCCTAAGGACATATGCAAATAGAACTTGTTGCTTGGCCCAGGCTGCCAGTTATTAGAACGGATGTTTTTTTGCGTGTGACGGTTTATATTGATTTAAAAGTCATGCACCCATTGTTCGAGCTATTGAAATGCATTAAAACAAACGCCATTTAAATATCAGTTGATAGAGCAGGCTGTTTAAACATTCTAGCAGCATCCTTCCTCGTGCCATTCAATGAGCTGCTAAACTAGATAATGCCTGTGCATATATTCAATGGCCAAAAAGTTCTGATCAAGGGTCCAACAGCAAGCCTTCTCTCCGTTATTCTCCCTGTAAATCTGCAGTGATTCATACCTTTCGTGGCTACCCTTCTCTCTTTGCTGCTGATTGGCCAAGACGGGTCAGTGACGGAAGGGATGCCTATTTTGTATATGCATGATCTTGCTTTGCACTTCTATATGGGGACTTTTTAGTGGGTGAAGTTGTACCCACTATCATAACTGCATTAGGGCATTTTACATATGCTATCATTTAAAAAGATCTGTCATTGTAAGGTCCAATTCATATCACTTTTTGCCCTGTTTAGCGCGTAATACCACTGGTATTCGTCGGTGCCAGGAGTTTCTCAAAGTTTTGCACCTGTGGTAGCAGAGACAATTTTCACTTTCTTGACATGTACAAATAAACCCAGAATTATAAAATAAAAAATTCATACTAAACCCTTACGTTTTCGTATAAAATGCATAAAAATTCATGTTTGTGGCTAAAAATTTAAACCCAAGCAGAAGATTAGACTCACAACAACTCCTAAAAATAATAAAAGTTTTTATATTTGTGTGTGGCGCAAACGCTTTGTGTGTCTTACTTGAGACCGTGATTCAGACACTGGTAAACGTCTGGGTCGTGAAGTCAATAAACAATTAGGCAACCGCCCATCCTCTCGCCTATTTTCTTGAAAAAATTCCCCCTATATGTAAAAAGGGGGGCGATAACATGTAGAGAAGTTCGTTATCCTCACCCCAAGAGTCATCTAATGCCAAACAAGGACAGGAGGAGGATTACTGATCCTCCTCCTCTACCTGCACGGTGTCTGTAGGACCCCCATTCCTTCACACAGGCTGAAGTGGGAGCGGCATGGCTACCCAGTTTCAGTCTAGCATGAGCTTGGTCCATTTGTAGGTCATTGAAGTGCTTCTCTGCTAGGATGTATGAAACACGTATTTGTCAGTGAAAGGGTTAACCTGTTGGCGCATACTGCTGTGAATGTACAGCGTTTGCAGAAGTAGGTTCCCACACAGCGCCATAATACTACATAATAACTATTATGAAATTGTGCCCACGCAATCAGAAGCGATAGTGTGGCTGCCAATAATGAAGACCAGAGATACCTGCTGACCCGAGGTATAGAGGTGGCAAAACTGTCTTTGGAAACCGCTTTAGAATCGCCCACTGTAGAAATACGGCGTGGGTTTAAGCTTACTGCTCGAGCGATTAAGCAGATGAAGGTTGGGTGCCCGGCAGTCAGGCACTGCCAGGGACCCTGGAGAGAAGACAGAAACCGGTTTCACTGCTTCTGTATTTTCTGTACTCACGTACACAGCGATCAATAAGTGCAATGAGCGCTACAGATGATACAGACTTCCGTTTATGGCTCAATATCTTGTATTCGACGTTCAGGGAGATGAACAATAAAACAGTACAATGTAGAAAGAATATATAATGGAGATTGCTCTACCTGGGAAAAAATGGGAATATTAAACATTCAAGTAACAGATTCACATTTAATCAAAGAAACAAATACTAAATACATGAGACACTCCCTTTAATGTATAAATGCTTTAAAACTATTTTCTGGGGATGAAATCGGTAACAGTTGTTCTGTCTTTTCCTTGTTATCAGGTGAAGGCCGCTACTGGAGAGCAGGTATCTGCTGAAGAATTAGGAGGGGCAGATTTGCACTGTAGGTACGGTATTACATAGACTCACCTTCATTTGGTTGCTGCATGCCATCTCGATGTAACTTCAGAAGAGACATGTGGGCTATGTGTTTCACTGTTCATATTATTCTTATTGTTACCTTTGGATTAAGTTTCTTATTGTCAGCCATATTAGCCTTCGTATGCTATAATTCTACTCTGTGTGAATGTATATTTAGTGTCACAAACCGGATCGAATACTGTCATGTGTAACAAGGAAAACCCTAGTTTTCTCCTTCATCAGCTCACACTGGAAACCAATCACTGACTGTCAAACGTCACCCTCCAATCCCTGTCGCTGAGATGTCGGAATCTTTGCCTCTAGATGCAAAGTCCATGTCTGTGAGCGGTCTAATCATTATATACTGTAGTTATATGTAAGCACGATCTTGTGACATTTACCCATATTACAAGCCCAAACTACATGTCTGTACCCCAAATAGGTATTCTTCATTCTTATACATTTACATCACAGGTCTGCAACGTGTTATCTCTGTAAATGTTATTGTGAACCCTCTGACACCTACACAGATCACTGGAAATATAGCGTACCACCAGTGAAAAATAGATCCTCACGTACAGTATCTTTGTACATTTGTAAAGCCATCCTTCATTATTTTTGCCAGTCTTCACTACTCTCCCCTGTTAGTATACTCCTTTAGCCCCAACCATCAATGCAGAGGCTGCTGTAATCATAGGACTTTATTAGTTAGCAAGTTATCTAGACAGACACAATTCTATCTATCTATCTATCTATCTATCTATCTATCTATCTATCTATCTATCTATCTATCTATCTATCTATCTATCTATCTATCTATCTATCTATCTATCAGAAAAAGAATGGCGACAGCACACTGCGAACACTAATGCCACCTAAACCACTAAATATAAATAAATTTGCACTAAAGCTAAATCTACTTATAATAGGGAGGTTCTTAGTGCATATTTTGATCAAAAAGTGTTAGCCCACCTGCCACGACAAGGCGACCTCTGAAAGGTGGGAAGCTACGCTGCACATACACCCAGAACTGGGACTAAGCCTACATATATACCTGGGGATGGTAGGATCCAGCATTGAACTGATTAAAATCACCCAGGGCAGAATGGGAGGAGTGCAAGAACAAAAATGGAGGCAGTCACTAACCCCACATATATGGATCACATAAACACAACAAAAATTTCAAAATCTATCCATCTCTCATCCATCCATCTCTCATCCATCCATCTCTCATCCATCTCTCATCCATCCATCTCTCATCCATCCATCTCTCATCCATCCATCTCTCATCCATCCATCTCTCATCCATCCATCTATCCATCTCTCATCCATCCATCTATCCATCTCTCATCCATCCATCTCTCATCCATCCATCCATCTCTCATCCATCCATCTCTCATCCATCCATCTATCCATCTCTCATCCATCCATCCATCTCTCATCCATCCATCCATCTCTCATCCATCCATCTCTCATCCATCCATCTCTCATCCATCCATCCATCCATCCATCTCTCATCCATCCATCCATCTCTCATCCATCCATCCATCTCTCATCCATCCATCTCTCATCCATCCATCTCTCATTCATCTATCTATCTATCTATCTATCTATCTATCTATCTATCTATCTATCTATCTATCTATCTATCTATCTATCTATCTATCTATCTATCTATCTATCTATCTCTATCTCTCTATCCCTCATCCATCCATCTCTCATCTATCTATCTATCTATCCTATCTATCTAATCTATCTATCTATCTATCTATCTATCTATCTATCTATCTATCTATCTATCTATCTATCTATCTATCTATCTATCTATCTATCTATCTATCCATCCCTCATCCATCCATCTATCTGTCTGTCTGTCTGTCTGTCTGTCTCTGTCTGTCTGTCCCTCATCCATCCATCCATCCATCCATCCCAGGAAAGGCATAAAGGGCTGCAGTAATTCAGGTCACGTGTATGAAGGTACCAAACAGCAAACAGCACTTCTTTATTCATTGTAGATTATAGACTTGAATTTTAACTGAGGTGCAGTAGTTTTTAGGACCACTTGAGGTACGCTTTAAGCACAAGTCCCACTGGAACCCCAGTTTAGGTCTATTAACATTGTGAGGTCACTGTTTTTATTTTCCCTTAAGCTTGAGTGTTCAATTTTAATTTAAACTATAGCCAATGTGCATTTAATAATATAATTAAAATATTGTATAATTTATAGCTGCGAGCTCACGCAGTGAATGTAAATCTAGAAGATCATTATTCACAGCCAACAGATAAATCTGCTGCAACAAATCTACACTATATTACGTTTGAGTACTTATAAAGCAGATTGAAACGTTTTTAGTAATCGGATTTAGTTTTGCTTATTTACATAGTTCATATCTGCGTCAGGGCTCCGTTACATCTACATTTTCCGTCAGAACGGAGCCCTGTCTGACACAAAAGGAAACCAGAGGTTTCCGTGTCCATCACCATTGATTTCAATAGTGACGGATCCGGTGCTAATGGTTTCCCTTTGTCTCCGTTGAGCAAGGGGTTCCGTCGTTTTGATGGAATCAATAGTGTAGTCGACTATGGTATTAGTTCCGTCAAACCAATGGAATCCCTGTACGACGGAGACAAATGGAAACCATTGGCACCGGATCCATCACCATTGAAATCAATGGTGATGGAAACGGAAACCTCTGGTTTCCGTTTGTGTCAGTTAGGGCTCCTTTCTGATGGAAATTTTCGTCGGAACGGATCCCTGACGCAGATGTGAACGCAGCCTTGGATGTTTAATCGTATAGCAACTATTTTGTGGGTATCAAATGTATGTGAAACTGAAAATAATTAACATACGGTCGTTCGGAGTGCAAAACCTAGAATCATAGGTAGATCATGGGACAGAGCCATTTCCTTAATAATAAATGTATCCTTGAGAATTTGGCTATGTTCACACAGAGTTTTTTGCAGGCAGAAAACTCTGCCTCAAAATTCCGGTTGGAATTTTGAGGCAGATTTTTGATCTGCCTGCACGCCATTTTTCGCTTGCGCCCATTATACGCCACGGGCAAAAACGCTGCAAAATCCGCTTTCTCTGCCTCCCATTGATGTCAATGGGATGTCAGACACGTAAACGGCAGAAGATAGGGCATGTTGCTTCGTTTTCCCATAAGCGTTATTTAGCGCATGCGGGGAAAAAACGCCTCTGCCTCCCATTGAAATTAATGGGAGGCATTGTCGGACGTTTTCCGACGCGGTTTCCGCATTAGAAGACGTGTCCAAAAACTCAGTGTGAACTGACCCGCACTTTACCCCTGTGAACCATTCCCAGCTGTGACTTGTTTTATGAAGTCTGTTCTCAATACATAGTTTGAGAACATTACGTGCATGTGATAACATAATATTAGGTAGTAATTCTTTTATACAGCTACATTCTTTTCATTCCTGGATGAACGTCTCGCTGTTTTTCTACACTGAAATTCGTAACTCGACTGTCGTCACCAGTAAATTCAATTACTAATTTCCCCTGAGCAATCTGTTGTGTTGGCCAGCATGCTTGAAGAAATGTTCTGAAAATGTTATGTATTATTAATGGTGATCTCGGTTATGGCCAAAACCTTTGATTTAAGGTACAGGGGAAAAAATATACTTACACACTTATGATATCACAAATTGCAGAAACGAAATAAAGTACATTGTGTACAATATTTTTAACTACAAATAGAAAATATATTAGGGAATTATTTCTTAGCAGTCCCCAAATATTTCTATTATAGGAATATATTGGGTGAGTTGGTGATCATAAACTGCAGGTCTGCTAAGAATTTCAAATTCCCCGTGGTTGCCCTACAAGATTCTTTTGCAGACACAGGTTGTTATTTTGCTTTTCTATTCTAGCTTCACATGAATGTCCACCCTTGAACACCATTTTTAAATAGGTCCAACATGTGCTGATTAATTTTCTGATATATATATCAACTTTGCAATTTACTTAAAGGGGTATTCCCATCTTGATAAATCTACCTATAAAGCTTAACAACATAAAATTAGGCATTTTTGTAAATAATTTTTTTTTTTAATTGCTGTACTTTTCGACATATCCTGGCTCCATCTTACTGACAGCCCCTCTGTTTGTTGTTCATTGCATAGGGATCCTGCCACCACTGCTTTTCTCTAGCGGTGGCTGCTCTTGCACTGTTCTACCTCTTTATTTTGCAGTGAGGATGGCCGGGATCTCGGGAACGCGCATGCTAGAGCATGCACAGTAACTCCTTGCCCGACCACCTCTCGAGTTCTATTCAAGTCTATAGGACGGCCCCCAGGCATGCGTTGTAGCCCTGGAGCCGTCCTGTACTCGGCACATGAGTAAAGGCCAGCCGAGTTAGCCAAGCCCTTATCAGAACTGGTATGTAACATTGTCTGTTACATACTTATGCTACACAGCAGCATGGAGTGGCCGCTGTCCGTGGTGTAAGCTGCACATAAATCAGCTGTATGAGAGCATCCTGCTCGGTCTCCTATGCTACCATCTGCTGTAAGGAAGCCAGCCCTGTATCAGTGCGGGCTTCTGTACTGCCTGACGGGAGCACAGGAGATTGAGCAGGACGCCGTTTCATACAGTTGATTTATGTTCAGCTTACACCATGGACCCTACAGTCAGGGGCTCCTCCAGGACAAGAATTCCTAGCTAGCGTGTCGGAAACTACACCCCTAGAAGGAGTCCCAAAGAAGTTAGCTACAGGGAGGGGTGTAGAAAAAACGACATTATCTAACTATGTCGGGAGTGCGCACTAACGTCAAGCGGCTCACGCCCCCTTTTAGAAAATATAACCAGCACTAGTTGCATTATCTAATTGAGAAAAAAGGGAGTTAGGAAATGAATATTAAAAATTTCTTTTTATTGGATGTATTAAAAAAAAAAAATGACTCTCTACTTGGGAATAACCCTTTAATGTTAAAATGTAGTTGTTTTATCCATGCAAATTCTGTGTAAATGTACTGCCACTAGGTGTCTACCTTCCTATAACCTGCTGTCCACTTCCTGTTATCAAGCAAAGTCCGTCCCCAGTGAGAGCAGAGGACACGGACTACAGGAAGTAAGGGTGTGTCTTTTTGCAGTCTGCTCACAGAAGTCTATGTGGAGGGAAGGGGTAGGAAGGAGGGAGCAGAGTGAGAAAGAGATACAGACAGGCTGCCCATAGAAGTTTTGGTGAGGGTAGGGGGAGCAGGAGGAGAGAGAAGAGAGAGACACAGGCTGCTGGTAAGAGTTATGTTATCCCAGTGCTCTATTCTCAGCTACACTGCTCATTAATGCTGTATTATTTCCTCCATGGTGCTGCTTCTATATATGTGATAGAGATAGAGAAGAATCCTGCTCTCCTATGTGTGCAGTGTATAGAATACATGGTAGCAGTTAGTCTCCGCCCACTTCCTCAGAGAATCCTTAGAAGAGATAGAGCCTGCTGAGGGGAAAACTTCTAAATAATGCAGGATACAAGTCATATAATGGCCCTAAAGTGTTACTCCTCATGTCAACACATATGACCTATGACCGCTTATTCTGAAAAAATTATGTATTTAAGCTCCTGCATGATGTGCCAGAGGGCAAACAGAATGTAATCTATTACTCTGTGAAGAGAAGCAGATAAAGAACAGAAAAGCAGGGCTCTGACATCCCTCTTTAAAGATGGGGATCCTCCTCTATGAACTACTAACAAAGAGTGGTTCTCACACTGGCGGACCAAGCCCATCCACGTATTACCTTAAGCTGGACCCAACCACTTCAAGTAGATTGATATTAAATACAGTGTGCATACGTTGTCTGTTTTGGGTCGGTCTCCTACACAGTATATTCTATTTCTAAGTTTTTTCGTTTCCTGTTTTGGTTTTCTTTTGCTTATACTTTTTTTTTTTATTGCCAGTCAAAATTTTAAAGGTTACAAACTTATTGCACTAAACAGTTTTTTTTAAAATTTAAATCAGAAAGTCTGGTGTGACTGACCACTACGCACTGGATGACAACCATGCCCTTCATTTGGCTCGGAAGACAGTGAGAAACTTAAACTATAATAAGAATCTTGATGTAAGTTGCTTACTTTCTGGAATTCCTTTTATGTATTAAAATGAATATTCCTGCACTGTTGTGTAATTTGGAGTAATGTCCCTGATTTATAAAAAGTAAAAAATCTAAACATGTATTACATGAAAATTTACATTAGATCACATGCCTTTGAATGCTGTAGATGTCTTTCATCCAGAGGCGTAGCTAGGTTCTCCAGCACCCGGGGCAAAGATTCAGATTGGTGCCCCCCCAACTTCTTTCCCGACATCTCCTTCCCCATCGACATGTTTGCTTTCTCTACCAATCAATGAGGTGTCATTTTTTTTTTTTCAATTTTTAGAAATAATTTTTGACGGAGTAGATGAATAGAGAGGAAATTACCCCCCAACTCCAAATATAACACTTAGAATAAATCCCTGGTTCAATGTTCCATCTCCAGAATCAAGTACCTATAACTTGTAATATTATATTTTTTAAGAAAGGCATCCAGGCCCTCCTTAAACTTTCTCAATGAACCAACCATCTTAAAATCCTATGACAGAGAGTTCCAAAGTATCACTTACAGCAAAGCATCCCTGCCTATGATTATGGTAAAAACCTCCTTTCCTGTAGACGTAGAGGATGCCCCTTTGTCCTTGTTACAGGCCTAGGTGTAAAGAGATAATTAGAAAGATCTCTGTACCGTCCAATTATATATTTCTGCATTGTAATTAGATCACCCCTAAGATATCTTTTTTCTAAACTGAATAACCTCAAGTTTAATAATCAATCTTGGTACTGCACTCCACCGATTCCCTTAATTACCTTGGTCGCCCTCCTTTGCACCCATTCTAGTTCATCTATGTCCTCCTTATAGACAGGGGTCCAAAATTGTACGCAATATTTCATGTGTGGTCTGGCTGTAATTTGTAAAGAGGCAAAACTATATTATATTTATTTGCCTTGGCAGCAGCTGCCTGGCACTAGTTCCTATGGTTGAGGGCTTATTTAGACGAACGTATAATACGTCCGTGCAACGCGCGTGATTTTCACGCGCCTCGCATGGACCTATGTTAGTCTATGGGGCCGTGCATACAGTCAGTGATGTTTGCGCAGCGTGTGTCCACTGCGTAAAACTCACGACATGTCCTATATTTGTGCATTGTTTGCGCATCACGCACCCGTTGAAGTCAATGGGTGCGTGAAAATCATGCGCAGCACATGGAAGCATTTCCGTGTGACGCGCGTGATTCGCGCAACAGCAGTAAAAAGTATGAATGAAAACAGAAAAGCACCAGGTGCTTTTCTGTTTACAAACAGAGTGTCATAATGATGGCGGCTGCGCGAAAATCACGCAGCCATGTATCATACGGGGGATGACACACGGAGCTGTTAAGTACCTTTAGCGCGCGCAAAACGCCACGTTTTTTACGCGTGCAAAACGCACACGCTCGTGTAAATCCGGCCTAAGTCTTTTTCAGTAGCGGTTTTACCCAGTGTTTTATCATTTATTTGCTTCCTGAGCCCAATTTTTTTTTTAATGTAACTCGAGCCTAAAACCATTTCTACATTTTACAAGGGATATAGTTCTATAAGGGAGTTACCATAACAATAAATTAAAGAAAATAAATTAAAGAGGCCACACACAGCCCCCCTGTAGATAGCGCCACACACAGCCCCCTGTAGATAGTGCCACACAGAGCACCCTGTAGATAGCTCCACACACAGCCCCCCTGTAGATAGTGCCACACACCACCTTGTAGATAGCTCCACACACAGCCCCCCTTAGATAGTGCCACACACACAGCCCCCTCTTGTAGATTATGGGCACAGCCCTACCTTGTACTTAGTGCCACACCCCTTCGTACTTAATGCCACACTGCCCCCCTTTGTACTTAATGCCACACAACCCCCCTCCCCCTTGTACATATTGCTACACAATCCCCTCCCCCTTGTATATATTTCCACACAACCCCCCTCCCCCTTGTACATATTGCCACACAACCCCCCTCCCCTTATACTGAGTGCCACACAACCGTCTTTCCCCTTGTACTTAGTGCCACTCAACCCCCCTCCCCCATTGTACTTAGCACCACACAACCACCTCCCCCTTGCACTTAGTACCACACAACCCCCTGTGTACTTAGTGCCACACAACCCCTCCCCCCTTGTACTTAGTGCCCTAAAACCCCCCTTTCCCCTTGTACTTAGTGCCACTGAACTGCCACCAGAGCCTACTGCTACCACTCTCCGCTCTACCTGACGTCACTCACTGTTAGGAGGAGGCAGAAGGTCAGGTAACTGGAGTGGTCCACTCCTGGGCCGGCACCGACCCCAGTCAGAACGCCGCCGCAAAACCTCCTGCCTCCTCCTAACGCTGATTGCTGCTGCAGTCGCCCGGCATACACGGCGCCTGTCAGCAGCGATCAGCTGTTTGGTACGGCTGCTCTGCGGCGCCCTCCCTTCCCTACCTCAGAGTTGCGCCCGGGCACATGCCCCGCCTGCCCCCCCCCCCACTTAGCTACGCCCCTGCTTTCATCTCTTTAACCCCTTCCCCCTGCTTGCATTCTGGGCCCTAATGTCCAAGCCATTTTTTAGATTTTTCCATTGTCACATTCGAAGAGCTGTAACTTTTTTATTTTTGCGTCGGCATAGCTGTATAAGGTCTTGTTTTTTGCGGGACGACTTGCAGTTTTTATTGGTACCATTTGAGAGTAGATGCGACTTTTTGATCACTTTCTATCACATTTTTTTTAAGTCAGGATTAACAGAAAACAGCAATTTTTCCATTGGTTTTTATTTTATTTTTTACGGCGTTCACAGTGCGGGTTAAATAATGTAACAGCTTTATAGTCGGGGTCGTTACGGACGCGGCGATACCAAATATGTGTAACTTTTTTGCTTTATTGTAGTTTTTTTTAATAGTAAAGCATTTTGTAAGGGGAAAAGCTGGGTTTTTCATTTTTTTTTTTTTCACTTTTTTTTTTTATTAAACTTTTTTTACTTTTTTACTAGTCCCACTAGGGGACTTCACTATCCTCCGATCGCTATTATAATACACTGCAATACTTTTGTATTGCAGTGTATTACTGCCTGTCCGTTTAAAACGGACAGGCATCTGCTAGGTCATGCCTGCGGCATGATCTAGCAGGCATTCGCTGCAGGCAGACCTGGGGGTCTTTATTAGACCCCCGGCTGCCATAGAAGACACAGACACTCAGCGATTTTATCGCCGGGTGTCAGTGAGATGAGAGGGAGCTCCCTCCCTCTCTCCAAAACCATTCAGATGCGGTGCTCGCTATTGTGCACCGCATCTGAAGGGTTAAACAGGTGAGATCGATACTAATATCGATCTCACCCGGCAGAGCAGGGACGCCCCCAGCCCTCAGCTGCTTCTGGCAGCTGAGAGCAGGGAGATTTCACGGCTCCCTGCTCTGTTTACTTTATTCTACAGCAGCGACGTAGTTTGGCGGCGCTCTAGAATAAAGCCCACTAATGACCGCCGTAAAAAGACGTATCGGCGGTCATTAAGGGGTTAAAGTTATGTTGTTGTTGTTTTTTAACTGTTATTTTTAATGTCATTAATTTAGGTGACAATAGAAAAGCCTGAAGATCCGCTGTTTCCAGCAGATGAACTGTACGGGATTGTTGGTGGCAATTTAAAAAAGAATTTTGATGTCAGAGAGGTAATCACGTTTAAGAATACCTTGTTTAAATATGTAAAAATGCACTTTCAAAACATTACAGTGCACAACAAATAATGCTTGATTCCCGCCTAAAGATTATTTTTTTTGCTTGGCCTCAGAAGTTAATTGGTTTAAATTTGTATGTTTTTGTATTTGTATAGATTTCCTCTCTTACCCCAAAAACCTAATACCTTAATAGTCCTCTAATGGGAACAAAGACATGAAAGGAAATACCATATGTGCAAAATTAAAATAAAAAAATTGGTCCCTACTGTTTAAAAGACTACACTCATTCCTATCCATGTCTAACATACACTGGTGACTTGGCACACTGGTGAAGGATCTATTAGAGAGCCATAAATGAGGTGATGTGATGCACCCCACTGTCTTTAAATCAGCACTTGGAACACAAGGGCCTATATACTATTCTTGCACAGGGGCCCTATTGTCATTTTTCAACCCTGGAAAATGTATGTACAATACTGTGCAATATCTTGGAGTAACAATTCCCAGTAACATGAAAAGTAAAAGATCAGCACATTGAAATTACTATATCTCTTATTACTATCCTTCCTTATCTGAATATGAATAAGTGTTTTTGTTCACGTTGAAACATTGATATTGTCATATTTCCTACTTGCCACTGCCCTTTTTTTTCATAGTTATCTTTTCATAGTAAGGTTGAAAAATGACAGAAATTTAACCAAGAGGATCTGTCACTGGTTTAGTAAGGCTCTATCTCCTAGCTAATCTAATAGGCACTGTCACACTGATAATGCTAGTGAAAATTGTGTCCCAAAACGTTTATTATTTTAAAAGTTACAAGCTTTTTTCTAAATATGAAAATGAGCCTATACTAGACAAGTGGGTGTCAACATCAGCGTTTCTCCTGAGGTGGAGCCACCACACAGCCTCTGACACTGTCCTATCAGCATGAAGCTGCTTCACACAGTGTGAGAGACTGAGGCTGGAGAGAAGGGGGGGAGGTCACTTCAAATAGCCATTTCTCCGCCTCTGGACCACCTAGAACAGTGGTTCTGGTGCCATATGAAAGATTAAATTCTAATCTTTCATATGGCAGTTCTAGCTGTGACACAACCAGAGGTATCACCAGTTGAAAACACAGTCGGGAATGGAAGCTGTATACTATAAGATCACGCTGTGTTGCTGGGCAGGGAAGGGGGAGAAGCTGTATGATGATTTGACAGCATCATACAGAAAACATTACACCGCCCAGAGTAAAAAGAAAGAGTAACCTCCTATTTGGCAAGTCTAGCCAAATTAGCATATTTAGAAAAATGCTCATAACTTTCCAAATACAAAACAAAACACATCATAGCGCCTATTAGATTAGTTAGGAGAGAGGGCATTAATAAACTAGTGTCAGATCCTTTTTAAGAAATGACAGCCAGACCCCTTTTAAAATCCTTCAACTAATTAACCATAACAACTTCCTCTGGAAGAGAATTTCACAGTATCGCTGCTCTTAAAGGGAACCTGTTACCAGCATTTCACCTAATAAACTAGCAATACCTGGTGGAAGTGGGTGAAAAATCATTTTTATGTAACCTATAATTATCTTCTAAGTAGAATTTTTACCTTTAGTATTCAGTTTTTAGTGTTCCCGTGCTGTATACTAATGAGCATAAAAGAGTCATATCTTGATTCCCCAAGCTTTTCCGAGAAATCCGAGTAAGCCTTTAAGTCTGGCTTAAGAGAACCACTTTAAAATACCCTATTGGCGAAATCTCAATTAATAGAAGAAAGTGCCTCACTGGGGATTCTCATCTGTTCGCCTGAGTAACAAGTAGCTACAAAGAGAGTGTCTAGCTCTGGAGGACCCGTCACGGCAGTACATTATAAGGACAGCCCATTGATTTAAAAGGGAACAATGTAGTGCCTCATTTTCCCTGTGGTGGCACTGCAGGAGAACTGAACACTTTCCGTCGGACTTCACCACATATTACAGCTAATTGTTGAGATTACCAGCAGTGGAACACCCAGTGATTAGCTTATCATTCTGGGATCCTTCTAACAAAAAAAGACTGTCAAAAGATGAACCCTTTACGTTCACTTACCTTGCTAAAGTACCATTAGATCAATATTATGACATTTTTCTCCTTTAACCCCTTAATGACCGGGCCATTTTGCACGTTAATGACCAAGGATTATTTTTTGTTTTTTCACTGTCGCATTCCAAGAGTCGTAACTCTTTTTTTATTCCGTCGACATAGCCGTATAAGGGCTTGTTTTTTGCGGGACGAGTTGTATTTTGTAATTGTACCATTTTTAGATGCTTATAACATATTGATTAACTTTTATTAACTTTATTTTAGGAGAGAATTGAAAATAAGCAGCTATTCCAGCATTAATTTTCACGTTATAAATTTACGCCGTTTACTGTGCAGCGTAAATAACATGTTAACTTTATTCTATGGGTCGGCACGATTACGGGGATACCAAATATGTAAAGGTTTTATATGTTTTTTCTACGTTTGCACAATAAAAAGCCTTTTAGAAAAAAATTACTTGTTTTTGCATCGCCGCATTTCAAGAGCCGTCATTTTTTTATTTTTCCGTCTATGTGGCCGTATGTGGGCTTGATTTTTGCGGGACAATGTGTAGTTTTCATTAGTACAATTTTGGGGTACATGGGTCTTATAGATTAACTTTTATTTTATTTTTTATGGGGGGAATGGGAGAAAAGAGAGAATTTTGCCGTTGTTTTTTGCGGTTTTATTGGACGCCGTTCATCCGGCGGTTTAATTAATATGTTAATTTTATTGGTCAAGTTGTTATGATCGCGGGGATACCATATATGTGTATGTGTGATTTGTTTTGACTGTTTTACTAAATAAAACCACTTTTTGGGCCAAAAAAGTAGTTTTATTTGACTTTGTAATTTTATTTTTTTTTTTTTTCACAAACTTTATTTAACTGTTTTACATTTTTTTTTTTTGTCCCACCAGGGGACTTCACTATGCGATGTGCCGATCGCATATATAATGCTTTGGTATACTTCGTATACCAAAGCATTATTGCCTGTCAGTGTAAAACTGACAGGCAACCTATTAGGTCATGCCTCTGGCATCGCCTAACAGGCAGATGCTGAAGACAGACCTGGGGGTCTTTGTTAGACCCCCGGCTGTCATGGAAACCCGACGGCGACCCGCGATTTGTTTGCGGGGGCGCCGATCGGGTGACAGAGGGAGCTCCCCCCTCTGTCAAACACATTATATTTCGCTGTCACTATTGACAGCGGCATTTAATGGGTTAAACTGCCGGAATCGGCGCGTGCTTCGATTCCGGCAGTTGCAGCAGGAGCCAGGCTGTGTATAACAGCCGTGCTCCTGCCGCTGATCGCGTGGGTACAGTCTCAGTACCCGCGCGATCACAGGACGGATATAACCGTCCTCCTGCGCGAACTAGCAGCTGCTGAGGATGGATATATCCGTCCTTCGGCGTTAAGGAGTTAAAAACATGTCCTACCATTCTGAGCTCTGTGTGACTGAATCTGCATTTGTATACCTTACACTGTCCGAACTATTTCTACGCTCTTAAATCTCCAGCTGCTTTTCAAATGCATCCTAACAGGGCACGGCTAATATGGAAGTCATTGAAATTAAGGCCCAAACAAAAAAAAATATATAACTTGACGTCTCTTGGCGTCATTTACAATTTATCTTCAGACAGAAATGTATCATTTCCTCCACGCTGGCTGCCTCACTAACAGGGGGAACAGCTATTGCCAGGATTTCAAAGGGTTTCAAAGCTTTTTTTCACAGTTCCCCTATTAGTATTTCTGTTCAGAGTAAGCATAACCTGCAGGTGAATATTTATTTTAGTGTCTCAAGTCAAGTCTTCATTTTCTTGACATTATTAATTACAGTCTTGTAGACGAGGAGAGAATTTGCTCACAACTTCAAGCTCCCCCCCCCCCCCCTGCTTTATTTCTCTGTAAATTGCCTAACTTTAACTATAGTCAGTAATGAAATACAAGTAAAGCAACAGGGTCATTATTGCGCATTGTGTTTGAACTACAATTTTTTCCTGAAATCTGCAGTCAATTTCCTAAAAAATAATCACCTTCTTTCTGGACCCTGGTTGTCTGGGAATAGATGAAGAGTTTTCTTTTCCAGAAACAGTGCCACACTTGTCCATGGACTGTATCTGGTATTGCAGCTCGGTCTTATTCAACTGGGGCTGTTTTAATTGCGGACAACCCCTTTATGGTATTTCTGGCCAAAAACTGAAAATTGCACAGAGGAATGTAAACTGGCAATACATTTAAAAAAAATAAAATGCTGTATTTGTATTCAGGTAGATCTGTTCCTTTTTCCATTCCCAATCTCATAATTGTTCCCCTCCCCATTCCCTCAGCAAGCACTTAAAGAGGCTCTGTCACCAGATTTTGCAACCCCTATCTGCTATTGCAGCAGATAGGCGCTGCAATGGAGATAAGAGTAACGTGTTTTTTTAAAAAAAACAAGCATTTTTGGCCAAGTTATGACCATTTTTATATTTATGTAAATGAGGCTTTCTAAAGTACAACTGAGCGTGTTTAAAGTAAAAGTACAACTGGGCGTGTATTATGTGCGTACATTGGGGCGTTTTTACTACTTTTACTAGCTGGGCGCTCTGACGAGAAGTATCATCCACTTCTCTACACAACGCCCAGCTTCTGGCAATGCAGACACACAGCGTGTTCTCGAGAGATCACGCTGTGACGTCACTCACTTCCTGCCCCAGGTCCTGCATCGTGTCGGACCAGCGAGGACACATCGGCACCAGAGGCTACATTTGATTCTGCAGCCGCATCGGCGTTTGCAGGTAAGTCGATGTAGCTACTTACCTGCAAACGCTGATGCTGCTGCAGAATCAACTGTAGCCTCTGGTGCCGATGTGTCCGACACGATGCAGGACCTGGGGCAGGAAGTGAGTGACGTCACAGCGTGATCTCTCTCGAACACGCTGTGTCTGCACTGCCAGAAGCTGGGCGTTCTGAAGAGAAGTGGCTGATACTTCTATACACAACGCCCAGCTAGTAAAAGAAGTAAAAACGCCCCGATGTACGCACATAATACACGCCCAGTTGTACTTTTACTTTAAACACGCCCACTTGGACTTTTACTTTAAACACGCCCAGTTGTACTTTTGCAAGCCTCATTTACATAAATATAAAAATGGTCATAACTTGGCCAAAAATGCTCGTTTTTAAAAAATAAAAACATTACTCTTATCTACATTGCAGCGCCGATCTGCTGCAATAGCAGATAGGGGTTGCAAAATCTGGTGACAGAGCCTCTTTAAGTCTACTACATGATAGTACTTGTTGTCCCTGTCCTACGTGCTGGGGAGATATCATGTCTGGGGGGAGGGGGGTTAGTTCATATGAATGGGTCTTTTGCGGACATAGCCTTAAATGATGTTGGGTGGACAGGAATTTTTTTTTCTTGAAGAATGCTGACTGGAGTCTCGAACCTTTTTTGCCATATACAAAATATTGGATCTTCTTGGAGAATTCCCTGATGGAACAAAAGTGACATTGTAGGCGGATGTTCTGTAGAGATGGAAGAATGGACTGTGATGGAAATAAATATATTTATGTATTTTACTATTCCTGACCATTTAGAAATATAACATTTCCTCTACTTTATAGGTTATTGCTCGGATTGTGGATGGAAGCAAATTTGATGAGTTTAAAGCACTTTATGGGGACACTTTAGTTACAGGTACAGTACACACTAGGAATGGCTGACTAGAGTTTTTTTGTCTTTCTGTAGATTGCTAGTCCTTCTCAATGAATTAAATTAACTTTTTGATGATATTCTATTTCAGTAATTCTATTCAAAAAGTGACTCATATATTCTATAGATTCATTACCAACAGAGTGATCTATTTCCAGCATTTTTGTCTTTTAATGTTGATGATTATGGATAACCGTTAATGAAAACCCAAAATTTAGTTTTTTTCAGAAAATTAGAATATTATATAAGCCCAATTTCAAAAATGATTTTTAATACAGAAATGTAGACCTACTGAAAAGTATGTACAGTATATGCCCTCAATACTTGGTCGGGGCTCCTTTTGCATGAATTACTGCATCAATGCGGCGTGGCATGGAGGCGATCAGCCTGTGGCACTGCTGAGGTGTTATGGAAGCCCAGGTTGCTTTGATATCGGTCTTCAGCTTGTCTGCATTGTTGGGTCTGGTGTCTCATCTTCCTTTTGACAAAACCCCATAGATTCTCTATGGGGTTTAGGTCAGGCGAGTTTGCTTGGAATAAAGCACAGGGATACTGTGGTTATTAAACCAGGTATTGGTGCTTTTGGCAGTGTGGGCAGGTGCCAAGTCCTGCTGGAAAATGAAATCAGCATCTCCATAAAACTTGTCAGCAGAGGGAAGCATGAAGCTGCTAGACGGCTGCGTTGACTCTGAACTTGATATAACACAGTGGACCAACACCAGCAGATGATATGGCCCCCAAACCATCACTGACTGTGGAAACTTCACACTGGACCGCAAGCAACTTGGATTGATGCCTCTCCACTCTTCCTCCAGACCTTGATTTCTAAATGAAATGCAAAATTTACTTATCTGAAAACAGGACTTTGGGCCACTGAGCAACAGACCTGTCCTTTTTTCTCCTTAGCCCAGGTAAGACGCTTCTGACATGGTCTCTGGGTCATGAGTGGCTTGACACAAGGAATGCGACAGTTGTAGCCCATGTCCTGGATATGTCTATGTGTGGTGGCTCCTGAAGCACCGACTCCAGCCACAGTCCACTCCTTGTGAATCTCCCCCAGATTCTTGAATGGCCTTTACTTGACAATCCTTTCAAGGCTGTGGTTATCCCTGTTGCTTGTGCACCTTTTTCTACCACATTCTCTCCTTCCTCTCAACTTTCCATTTATATGCTTGGATACAGCCAGCTTCTATAGCAATGTCATTTTGTCTCTTACCCTCCTTGTGGAGGGTTTCAAGGATTGTCTTCTGGACAACTGTCATGTCAGCAGTCTTCCCCATGATTGTGTAGCCTACTGAACCAGACTGTTGAGCCATTTAAAGGCTTAGGAAACCTTTGCAGGTGTTTTGTGTTGATTCGCTGATTAGAGTGTGACACCATGAGTCTATAATTTTCAACTTTTACCCAATATTCTAATTTTCTGAGACACTACATTTTGGGTTTTCAATAACTCTTATCCATAATCATCAACATTAAAAGAAAAAAATGCTGGAAATAGATCACTGTGTGTGTAATGATTCTATATAATATGAGTTTCACTTTTTGAATTGAATTACTGAAATAAATTAACTTTTTGATGATATTCTAATTCATTGAAAAGGACTAGTTTATACTTCACGAATATGTTTTATTTAAACGATTTTTTTTCTTCAAATAGAAGCTTTCCCATTTAAAGAGGCTCTGTCACCACATTATAAGTGCCCTATATTGTACATGATGTGATTGGCGCTGTAATGTTGATAACAGCAGTGTTTTTTATTTAGAAAAACAATAATTTTTGACGGAGTAGATGAATAGAGAGGAAATTACCCCCCAACTCCAAATATAACACTTAGAATAAATCCCTGGTTCAATGTCCCATCTCCAGAATCAAGTACCTATAACTTGTAATATTATATTTTTTAAGAAAGGCATCCAGGCCCTCCTTAAACTTGCTCAATGAACCAACCATCTTAAAATCCTATGACAGAGAGTTCCAAAGTATCACTTACAGCAAAGCATCCCTGCCTATGATTATGGTAAAAACCTCCTTTCCTGTAGACGTAGAGGATGCCCCTTTGTCCTTGTTACAGGCCTAGGTGTAAAGAGATAATTAGAAAGATCTCTGTACCGTCCAATTATATATTTCTGCATTGTAATTAGATCGCCCCTAAGATATCTTTTTTCTAAACTGAATAACCTCAAGTTTAATAATCAATCTTGGTACTGCACTCCACCGATTCCCTTAATTACCTTGGTCGCCCTCCTTTGCACCCATTCTAGTTCATCTATGTCCTCCTTATAGACAGGGGTCCAAAATTGTACGCAATATTTCATGTGTGGTCTGGCTGTAATTTGTAAAGAGGCAAAACTATATTATATTTATTTGCCTTGGCAGCAGCTGCCTGGCACTAGTTCCTAGGGTTGAGGGCTTATTTAGACGAACGTATAATACGTCCGTGCAACGCGCGTGATTTTCACACGCCTCGCATGGACCTATGTTAGTCTATGGGGCCGTGCAGACAGTCAGTGATTTTTGCGCAGCGTGTGTCCACTGCGTAAAACTCACGACATGTCCTATATTTGTGCATTGTTTGCGCATCACGCACCCGTTGAAGTCAATGGGTGCGTGAAAATCATGCGCAGCACATGGAAGCATTTCCGTGTGACGCGCGTGATTCGCGCAACAGCAGTAAAAAGTATGAATGAAAACAGAAAAGCACCACGTGCTTTTCTGTTTACAAACATACAAACAGAGTGTCATAATGATGGCGGCTGCGCGAAAATCACGCAGCCATGTATCATACGGGGGATGACACACGGAGCTGTTAAGTACCTTTAGCGCGCGCAAAACGCTACGTTTTTTACGCGTGCAAAACGCACACGCTCGTGTAAATCCGGCCTAAGTCTTTTTCAGTAGCGGTTTTACCCAGTGTTTTATCATTTATTTGCTTCCTGAGCCCAAGTGTAACCTAACACTTATCCACATTAAACTTTATTAACCATTTCTGCCCACACCTCCAGCTTCCCCAAATTCCTCTGTAAAATTGTATTCTCCTTCTCTGTGTTGATTACTTTACAGAGCTTTGTATAATCTGCAAATATTGAAATTTTAAGGCTGGGTTCACACAGAGTTTTTTGCAGGCGGAAAATCTGCCTCAAAATTCTGTTTGCCTGCACGCCGATTTTCGCTGCGTTTTTCTCAGTGTTTTTTGCCCGCGGCCATTGAGCGCTGTCGGCAAAAAACGCTGCGAATTTAGCTTTCTCTGCCTCCCATTGATGTTAATGGGAGGTCAGAGGCGTAAACAAAGATAGGGCATGTCCCTTCTTTTTCCCGCAAGACGGTTTTTCCGCTCGCTGGAAAAAACCGCCTCCGCCTCCCATTAAAATCAATGGGAGGCATTTTCGGCAGTTTTTGGGCACGTTTTCCGAAGCGGTTTCCGCGTAAAAAAAACTCAGTGTGAACTCTCCCTTAGCCCTCTACAATGTTATTTATAAACATATTAAAAAGAAGGCCCAGTACTACCCCCTGTGGAACCCCACTGGTAACTGTGACCCACTCTGAGGTTGTACCATTCATAACCACCCTCTGTTTTCTATCATTGAGCCAGTTGTTGACTTTTAGGCTATGTTCACACTGGGTATTTTGCCGAGTTTTTTGACGCGGAAACCGCGTCGCAAAACTCGGCAAAAACGGCCCGAGAACGCCTCCCATTGATTTCAATGGGAGGCGTCGGCGTCTTTTTCCCGCGAGCAGTAAAACTGCCTCGCGGGAAAAAGAAGCGACATGCCCTATCTTCGGGCGCTTCCGCCTCTGACCTCCCATTGACTTCAATGGGAGGCAGGAGAAAGCGTATCTCTCGCTGTTTTATGGCCGCGGGCGAAAAACGGCGCGAAAATCGGCGTGCAGGGAGAGGAATATCTGCCTCAAAGTTCCAAACGGAATTTTGAGGCAGATATTCCTCCCCCAAAATACTCTGTGTGAACATAGCCTTATGTGGCACAGTATCAAAGCCTTTGAAAAGTCTAGAGACACCACATTCACAGCCTTACCCAGGTCCAGTCCAGAACTCACCTCCTCATAGAAGCGGATCAGATTAGTTTGACAGGACCGATCCCTCATAAACCCGTGCTGATGCTGCGTTAACCGTTTATTTACATTGAGATACTCGAGAATAGCATCTCTTAGAAAACCCTCAAATATTTTATCCACAATCGAGGTTAAATTTACAGGCCTATCATTTCCAGGTTCACGTTTTTGAATATTGGTACCACATTTGCTATGCGCCAGTCCTGTGGAACAGACCCTGTCACTATAGAATACTTTATTATTAGAACTAAGGGTCTGTCTCCCATGGTACTTAACTCCTGCAGAACTCGGGGGATTATGCACGGTGAGTTGTCACTTTACGTTTTTTAACCAGTTCAGGACCGGGCTATTTTGAGCCTTCAGGACCAGACACCGTTTAGCCATTTTTATCACGCGTTACTTAAATGGCTATAACTTTTTTATTTGTTGGGCTAGCGACGTGATTTTTGCAATGTTTTTTCCGTAGACAATGCAGGTTTCTTTTTTTTTAATCATTTTTATACACATCCTTTTTACTATTTTAGAATTTTTAGGCTTAAAGTTTGAAAATAATAGTAAAAAAAAATAAGCTTTTTTACTTTTCAGCAATTTTTTTTTGGGTAATAACATAGTTTTACTCTATAACCCATAGACCTTTTATTTGTCATTGTCATTGTCTACCGTAAATTTTAATATTTTAATATATTACATGTCTATATTAGGGTAATTGGGTCAGATCTAGCGTTACGACAATGATGTTTTTTTTGGGTAATGGGTATTTTATGTGTATTTATTATTAATTTTTTTGCACTTTACTTTTTACTTTCTATTTTTTTATTACTATGGTCTGTCCCTCAAAGGTAAAAAAAAGACTTTTGGGGGACTATATATATATATATATATATATA
Organism: Rhinoderma darwinii; assembly: GCF_050947455.1. Classification (NCBI taxonomy): domain Eukaryota; kingdom Metazoa; phylum Chordata; class Amphibia; order Anura; family Rhinodermatidae; genus Rhinoderma; species Rhinoderma darwinii. The sequence goes on from NC_134687.1 coordinate 551,896,764, forward strand.
TATAATATTTTTATTTTCTTTCTTTTACACCATCTTTTTCCATTGTAACTGGGGCTGCACATGATCACCGGGAGGAATAGAGACAGCGGCGCGGCCGCTGCCTCTATTCCTATACACAGTGCTCATTGAGCGCTGTGTAAAAGAGATCGGAGAAGACAGAAGCAGCGAAAACTGCTTCTATCCTCTCCTCGGGGTCCACGGCAGACACTGACAGCCGGAGACCCGACATTCAGTTGCACGATCGCTCGGGCAGCAAGTTAAAACCCGAGCCGTAAAAAGTCTATGGTGCGGGTTTTAAGGACCCTGACCGCTGGCCGTAAATACACAGCCAGCGGTTGGGAACCAGTTAAGGCGGTGCTGCACTTCCTGCTGGGTAACATTTAATGGCAAATTTACTTTATCCCTAATCACGTCATCTGATTTTCCTGTGTACATACAGTAAAGAAGGTGTTTACATTGGCCGTTTGCTCCTCCTCCATCATTACACCCAAATCCTTTCTGAGGGGGCCTACACTTTCAGTTTCTAGTTTCTTACTATTTATGTAGATGAAAACATGTTTTGGGTTACTTTTACTTTATTTTATCAGATCAGACATATTATTCATTGAAAAAATAACTTAGGCCATGTTCACGGTGGCGGCTTATAGAAGCTCGCGGGGGAAAAATGCAGCATGTTCTTTCTTGCCGCGGTTCCACCTCTGACCTCCCATTGAAATAGATGGGAAGCAGAGAAAGCGTTTTTCGCTGCGTTTTTTTGTCTGTGGCCCTCAATGGCCACGGGCGAAAAACACTACGATAACCATGTCAAAATCTGCCTCAAAATTCCTTTTTTCTGCCTGCAAATTCCTCTGTGTGAACTAGTTTTGAATCCTGACAGAATCCACTCACATTCTGCCAGCAATACATTTGAATTGGGTATTTCATACTCCAATCAAACGCTTAGGAAAATATCCATGCGGAATAATATACGGCTTGCGGGTTTTAGAATCCACATCATGTTCATTATTGCCAAGGATTTTGCAATGAAAAGCTGCAGATACTCCATTAGATGACAATTGGGCTAATCTGCGGACAGATCTGTTGACCAATGCGCAGCGTAAATCAGAGTTTCAGCTGTGGATTTCTGGCACGGATTTGCAAATCCATGCCTTGTTAGCATGGCCTTATTATCATAGGGGGTATGACTAAAATCTTTCAGGAATAGATTTATTAGAACAAAAGATTAGATATAACATGTTTTGAAATAATGTATATCCTTTATATAATATTCTATTTTAAAATATGTAAGATATATTTTTTATTAAATGTATTATATTTATTATTTCAAAGGTTTTGCGAGAATATTTGGTTACCCAGTTGGTATTATTGGAAATAATGGTGTCCTTTTCTCCGAATCTGCAAAAAAGGCAAGTATTAAGTAAAGTACATTCTTGACAGAACACAACATAAAGTTAGGCAGGCACACTAAGAGAAGTCAGGGTGTCCTGCTGCTGTGACCCCAAGCTGTAATCTGCAGGGTAATCGAGTAGCAAGGGTTCAATGCAGCACCACCAAAGATAAAATAATAACACCGATTAATAACCCCGTAAAGTTCAGTAGTGCAAATAAGTATAAAAATAAGAATACACGCAGACTGAAAGGAAAACAGAAAATAGTGAACAACTCTGATGTCACAAGATTGTATGTAATTCCATATAAGTAATCATATGTACAGCGCAAAGTATCAAGAAGGACGCTGTGAATAAGAAAAAGAGAAAAACCCTAATATAAGAGGTAATGGCTGGAAATTCTCCATCTGCCCGGATTACTCAGCGGAAGTTCAGCGTAAAAGAGCGTGTTTTCAAGATGTCAAGAAGCGACTGAGAAATTTGCAGGTGGCGTATTCTATGCTGTACCCAGCGAAGTTGCGTGTTGCAGCTCTAGGAGGAACTCCTTTTTTTGAAAATCCGCACATGGCCATGCAGTGGCTTGATGGACATGAGAGGCAACAGCGTGTCCAGACACCCTGAAATATGGTTCATATGTTTTATCTTGCAGGTCATGTATTCTGGGACTTGTATTCTGATAAATGATACGTAAAGTAGTGAGTATGTGACCTGACTTGTTGCTATATACTGATAACTCAGGCAGCACTTATGGGCTTTATGACTAGCAAGTATATTGTTATGTTAAAATGCAGGATATATGTTTTGACAGAATGTTGGTATGCTCTGCACAACTTTTCTGTGGTTCTGTACATTACACTAGTAGGAATTTCAACGCCCACTCTCTCGGTGAGAGAGGTTTACGATGTTTATCTGTGTTGTTTTTTTGGGGGCGTTCTGGGGTTAAAGTTGGCACACTCTTTGATTATATGTGGGTGTAAAGAGACACATCCTTGCTTAAAAATGAGATATGACAGGCTAAATACTGTGTCCTCTTTTGAATATGGCTAGTTCAGTTAGCTTTATTAGTTGGAATATTCGGGGAATGGCTGATGCCACGAAGCGTCAGGCCATTTTTCAATATATTAGCAAGCACCAGCCGGCGATTGTGTGTCTACAAGCGTCACATTTGATAGATGACAGATTACAGCAGCTACAGAGGAGATGGGTAGGCTTTAGTTGTCACTCCACGTTCTCAGTATATTCCAGGGGAGTTAGTTTATTAGTTCACAAACAGATTCCTTTCAACTGCTTAGACATGGAGATGGATGCCGAAGGTCAATATATCTGTGTGTTATGTACCATATACTCAAAATTGTTCAGAATAATATCTATTTACATACCTCCTCCTTTTTCTAATAGAGTATTGCTGAAAGCCATGTCTTTTGTGGCGGACAAACCTGGGAAACCTTTGCTTTTTCTTGGAGATTTGAACAATATTCTTGACTCCAACTGGGATAAATGTAGAGATGAGGACAGGAGTGACGGGGAGGCTCAGACTCCGTTTAGTACAATGGTACAAGAATTGGGATTATTGGATATGTGGAGATTAAAACACCCTCGAGAGAGAGGAGCTTCTCATGTTGTTCATCTTCTTACTCTTCTTTATCCAGAATAGATTTGGTCTTGGGGAATGAGTGTATGTTGCCTTTGGTTAGTCAGGTGGAGTATCTTCCTAGAACGTTATCTGATCACTCTCCCCTTAGGGTCACTGTTGATGTTAATACTCAGGATTCCCATGGCCCACGAATATGGAAGTTGTATCCCTTCTGGCTGTCTCTTGTTGATGGGCAAGAATTCATTGCCCGTAGGATAGAGGATTACTTTAAAATTAAATGTGGCTCTTCTTTTGTTCCTTATGTTTGGGATGCAATGAAGGCGTATTTGAGAGGCTTGTTTATGCAAGCAATTAGTAGGCACAAAACGGCAACTAGGGCGGAGGATAAAAGGTTACATGAAGAAATGCCTAGGTCCGAGACGGCATTTATCTCAAGCTCTACAGTGGTACATCAGACAAGTTTACGCAATGCGCAAGAAGCATTAAACTTACATCTTTTGGCAGTAGCGGGTGGAAAACGGCAGTTGTATGCGCAGAATGCTTTTGAAGAGGAAGAGAAGGCTGGCAATGGTGGCAAAGGCACAGCAAGGTGTGTCGCATATAGCTGCTTTAAAAACGGCGAGGGGCACTATATTTACGGAGACCTCAGAGGTCTTGGAAGTTTTGGGGGACTTTTATTCTGATTTATATGCCTCCAAGGTGCATCCATCCACAAATGATATTTGCTCATTCTTAGCTAAAGCACAACTCTCTAAATCATCAGGGTAGGCTAAGGCACTTTTGGACTCTCCACTTACGCTGGAGGAATTGGAAGAAGGGGTCAAACAGATGGCTAACGATAAGGCGCCTGGGGCGGATGGGTTGCCAGTTGAAATTTATAAAAAATACTCTTGAGGTGCTACTGCCCAAATTATTGGAAGTGTTTCACCATTCCCTGGCCCATGGCTCTTTGCCGGCTTCTATGCAAGAGGCCATTATTGTGGTCTTGCCGAAACCCGGGAAGGATCCTCAACTAGCTGATTCTTACCGACCGATTTTCGTTACGAACGTCTGTAGTTAAGATTTTGGCGAAGGCCTTAGCTCTGAGGTTGAATAAAGTTATTGGTACCATTATACACCCGGATCAGACCGGCTTTATGCCTGCTAGGTCCACAGCTATGAATTTGAGACATTTATTTTTAAATCTTCAGCTGAAGGCGGATAATGTAGGGGAAAGAGCTATTCTTTCATTGGACGCTGCTAAAGCGTTTGATAGCGTGGAGTGGCAATATCTTTGGTGCACCTTGGAGGCTATGGGTTTTGGATCGTCCTTTATAGCATGGATCAAAGTCTTGTATTCTTTATTTTCATATGGCTCCGTGCAGGAAAAAGTGGCGCTTTATGCAGATGACATGCTTCTCTATTTAGGGGATGTAGGTAGATCACTGGCAGAAGCAATATCCCTAATTGAGAATTTTGGTGCATTGTCTGGTTTTAAAATAAATTGGTATAAGTCACATCTACTCCCTGTGGATCCAATGTGCTCTACACCGAGGGTTCACGATGTTTCTATAGGGTGTGTCGAGCACTTTAAATTTCTGGGGATAATGGTTTCGGAAGCGGGTCATTCTCTGATGTCGGGTCGGAACATATGCGCTAATGCACAAAGTTTGGGATAAGGTCCTGTCCATTAGAGATATTGGGGTATGCACAGATTTTACGCCTATATGAGGTAATAGGGCACTGCAAGAGTTCTTTTCTCTTGAAGGCTTTGAGGGTTGGCAATCGAGGGGCATCTCCCGTGTATCACAGCTGCTCCAGGATGATATATTTAAAACGTAACAGCTTCAGGAGAAATTTGGGTTGCCTCGGAGTTCTTTTTACCAATATCTACAGATAAGACATGCATATGATGCCGAAAAGAAGGTTGTGGATTTGACTATGCATACAGATGGGTTGTTGGCTGTCTTACATACTGGGAGTGGTACTTTGGGGGTTATCTCAACTATTTATCAGCTATTGCTCAGTAAATTTTTGGATAAGCATCCCTTGATTGCTTCTCGAAAGTGGGAACGGGATATGGGTCCCATATCTGAAGAACAATGGTCAGATATCGTGGAAGCAGTCCCGAATATTTCTCTTAGTGAGGCTAGACGCCTCTCCCAATTATACATTATTCATAGAGTATATAAGACCCCTAAATTTATTATCAACATTGGTGTACGGGGTGATTCTACTTGTCCCAGATGTTCAGAAGATGGGGCTGATCATTTGCATATGTTGTGGTCATGTCCACATTTAACATCATATTGGTCGGATGTCCTGAAGCTGATTCAGGATGCTTCTGGGATTACGCTTCAGGGGACTCCTATGGAGTGCGTCTTGGGGTTTGTTACGCATATTCAGACTTCTGTCCTGAGTCGGCTTGCTATACATAGCTAGAAAACGTATTGCATTACACTTGATACAAGGCGCCCCGCCGACTAGGAGCGAATTCATTGCTAAAGTAAATAAAATGATTGTGTTGGAATAAGCTGTATATGTAAAGCGTAAAGCTCTTAAAAAATTTGACTCCATATGGGGATGTGTATCGGATTTTGTATCATAAACTATGCTCATGGATTTTTTCTGGTTGAAGCTCTCAGTAATGTATGTTGATTACATTTCTATACTAGAAGAGATGAGAGTGGGGGGATTAAGAAAGATCTATGTCTGTCTTACACCTGTATTGTAATTGCTCTTAGGTGAATTGTTTATTCAATGTTTGGAATATGTCTCACCACATATGTCTTTTATTTCTGTAATATTTGACGGTGCCTGGGGGGAGGGTTAGGGAAAGGTTTTGTTTACTATGTTTTGCATTGTCTAATTTTGAAACTCCAATAAAAAATATCTGATTTAAAAAAATGTACTGATGAGACCGTGGTAAACATAGGGGCGTGGGGATGATGTCATGCGCATGCCCAGTGTGGCCGCCTGCTGGTGCACAAGTCGGGATGCATATTCCGTGCCATCGGCGGCAAATGTGGTGTGGTCTCCGTGGTCGGCAGTTGCGGTGTGCTAGGAGGTGTTCTATATGCTCATCTCTTTATTGGCCGTTTTATGTTTACATACCTCTGGTTTACTAGGCCTAACCATTCCCGAAGGAAGCATTTCATGCGAAACGCTTATCGGGTTTGGTGGGCTCCTTTGGTGTCTCGTCTAGGCTTTCATCATTAGCCTTATTAGTATACTCCAATTTTTACATGGGATGTCTGGTTACTATTGTTTCCTCAGAGGGCCTTCCTGTGTGTAGCATTAGTTTATTTACTGATGATTACCTCTTATATAAAAGATTTCTCTATTTCCATACATTCTTATTCACATCGTCCTTGTTGATACTTTGCACTGTACATATGATTACTTGTATGGAATTATATACTGTTCCTTCTTGTGACATAAGAGTTGCCCACCATTTTCTGTTTTCCTTCCAGTCTGTGTTTTTACTCATTTTTATACTCATACGTACTTGCATGGTTTTTATTGCTGAATTAATAAGATTATATTTTTATTGCCAATCCTTGGCCTCGCATATATTTTCTTCTATAGTGTTTTTAAAGGTGAAATACACAGTTCTCTTTGGAATTACTGTCTGTCTAGACACATTGGCCCACATTTATTATACAGTTTATTCCAATTTTTGGCGTAAACTGAGGCCAAAAAATATTGCAAATGGTGACGTGCAAATAGTTGGCGGTAAAACTTGTGACTTTTCTCGTAACTTGCCAAATGTGAAAAGTAACAAAAAAATGTGGGCATGGTCTACGAGTAGACATAGTTTAGGCTACTTTATTAAAAGATAGGTGAAAATAGTACAAATTTTGACACAAATCTGACTGTGACAGTTCAAAATGCTTAAAATGTATTACATTTTGCGCGAATCTTTCCAACTATCTATTTTATTTAGGCTGGTGTTACATAGTCAATGTGGGCCATTGCGTCCTCCAGAGAAAGAGATGCGCTATGTAGCCACTCTCTGCTCTGGAAAATTTATTAGGTTCTGATAGGGTATTTGAAAATGGGATTTCTTCATCAGTTAACCCCTTTAAAAACAATTCGAACAATTGGAACAAGTGTAAATTTAAGAAATAAAATCTTATAATAAAATATAACATAGACACTTTAATTTTGCTCTACCTCTCACCCACCCCTAGACAGTTCGGGATATATGCTAGTTGTTGGTCTGATACCAATGCTCTCGGTGCTGACTTTCTCCTCTCCCATTATCCCTCCTCCCTTTTTGTCCAGGTACATCCTGTATGCCCACTACCCTCTAGATCCTTGGTTCACAATATGTACGTGTTACCTCTTTGCAGGATTTTACTTTTCTTTTATATTATATTCTTTATGGTTTATTTAGTTATGCTGGTTTACTCTGTAAATTTCTGTTGTTTCCCCTGCTGCACCAGGTCCTGTCCTCAGGGCTGTATTTACAGCTCACGCTGCTCTAGGCACTCTATTTACTTTAGCCAATTATCATCATGATTTGCTATTTTCTGACCAATTATAATGATATTTGGTCAGTATTAACAAAGGAGGAGATCAATGATAAAACCTTGTGATGTAAAAATAAGGGCTCATGCATACAACCGTTGTGGTGTGCACGGCCGTGATTTGCGGCTCGGACGGCCGCGGAGTGTAATCCTCAGGCCGCTCGCAAGGCACGGGCCGTGCACATGGCTGTGTGCATTAGTTTCAATGAGCCTGGACTGCAAAATACGGCCGTAATAAGACATGTCCTATAAGCTTTTTTTTATTATTATTATTTCTGCAGTCTTTCCGCAGCGGTTATGCCGCCCGAAAATACAGATACTCTGTGTAGTTTTTTTACGCAGTGTATCTGCCCTGTGTTTTCCTACCCATAAAATCAAGTTTCTCTCCCCCACAAAAAATCATCTGTAAAGAATCCTTTCTCCCGCATACATAACATTTGCAGCCAAGTTCCCTCCCCAGCATATCATTTATAATAAGCTCTTACACTACAAAATAAACTATATAGAAGTCCCCCTCCCCCACAAAATAGATTTATAAAGAATTTCCCACACTCCTATAACATTTAGAGCAATGTCCCCTCACCCACAAAATGGATCTATACAGAATCCCCACACATAAAACACTTATAACCAAGTCTCCCCTCCCCCACAAAATCGATCTATACAGAAGCCCCATCCTCTCATAGATATAATTTATAGCTCCCTCTTCCCTCACACAGAACATAAATTAACATGGATTATACTACAGCTGCTGGTCTTAGGACCTTTTCACATCACCGTTGCCCTTCCTTTCAGGGGTTCCGTCTGAGGTTTCCGTCGGGTTAACCACTCAATGGAAAGGCAAATGGAAACCTAAGCTTCCGTTTCCCTCACCATTGATATCAATGGTGATGGAAACCTAGCTAATGGTTTCCGTCTGTCACCATTGTGACAGGGTACCGTTGTTCTTGAGGGAACCAATAGCGCAGTGGACTGTGCTTTTGATTCCGTCAAAACGACGGAACCCTGTCAAAACGCTGACAGACGAAAACCATTAGCTAGGTTTCTGTCACCATTGAGTTCAATGGTGAGGGAATCGGTAGCTGAGGTTTCCGTTTGCTTTCCACTGAGGGCTTAACCCGATGGAAACCCTCAACGGAACACAGACGGTGATGTGAACACAGCCTTACCAGACTCCGGTGGTCCGTGGAGGAGTTATCACTGTGGCAGCAGCAGAGGAGGGAGGAGCTGAGTCTGTGTGCAGGACAGACTGTACTGATTGGTGGAGCAGACAGAAGCCCCTGCTGCTCCACCAATCAGCACTCACTTCGCACTTCAGAGAAAGGAACATTTCTCCTCTCTGTTGTGCGGACTGTACGTGAACTCCCTCCCCCGCCCCCTTTTTACTTGTTAGTCCAGCGGGGAGCAAGGAGAAGGGGTTGTAAAAAAAAAAATTTTAAATACAAATTCTATTACTCATTTGGCGCCGCCCTAGGCACTGCACCCCCAGTACCTAGTGGCAAATACGCCCCTTCCTGTCCTGAATGTTCATGTCCTGTTCTTTGCTATGTGCATTCTATATCGTTCCCTTTTTTCTTTTCATTTATATTGTTTTTTGTTATTTGAAACATGAGTAAAGACATAAATGACTGGATACTAAAAGAAAAAAAATAAACACTCAAAGTTCCCCACTAGTCACCCCACTTTGGCTCGTCAAAATATAAAAAAATTGGAAAGGACTTGCCTGGCCATCCCAAATAGATTACTAGATCCTGGCCTTCATATTCTTCTCTTAGGTTGCTTGGATCAGAAGTGCAGGTGAGGTGTATAATTATGCACTTCCAACACTATTTCTCTATGTTGGTGACAATGGCAGGATGCATAACCAGTATAATAACCCTTAGGCCCCACGCACGTGACCATATTTTTCATCCATCTGTAAATACTGTCAGTAAATACGGATTTATAGTCATCCGTAAATCATCCGCATATACGGGTGTCCGTAAATACGGTCCGCAGTGCATTTGTAATGCATCCATATTTACGGACCCACAAAAAAAACAGGGAGGAATCTTAGGTAATCCCCTGGCGTCACATAGCAACACTTACGTAAGATGCACATTTAGATCCATCCCTATTTACGGAAGTGCCCATAGACTTCACAGACTCTGTGCTGTAATTACGGCCAAAAAAAGGATATGTTCTATAATTTCTACGGCACCGACACCCATCCGTAAAAATACGGAAAGGTGTCCGTAGCCTATAGAAATTAATGGGTCCGTAATTACGAATGACAAATACGGTCGTGTACATGGGGCCTTAGGCCCCGAACATATTGCTGTTCGTGAATTATTCATCATGGAATCTGGAAGACTCCCAAATTAATAAATAGAATGGGGAACTCCATTTTTTTTCCATGCAAAAAAAATAAAGTAACATCCTATTGACATTGTGTATTAGGCGAAGTCTGTCTTTTGGGAATTTAGGCTCTCCCCTATAAGGCCTCGTTCACATCTGCTTTGGAGCGGAACCCATTAAAGTCAATGGATTCTGTCGGCTGCCGGCGGTGACTGTTGTGCAACGTAACCGTTGCTTCCATTATTCCCTTGTTCTGCTCCTCTGACGGAGGAACACACGATGCAGGTGTGAACGAGCGTGATTTTCGTCCGTGTGCTGTGCGTTGAAACAACGCACAGCACATGGACCCATTGATTTCAGTGGGACTATTCACACATGGGTGATTTTTCATACAGCGAGTGTCCGTTGCGTGAAACTCACTGCATGTCCTATATTGGTGCGTTTTCATGCACCTAGTCGCCCATTGAAGTCAATGGGTGCGTGAAAACCACGGACCGCACACGGACGCACATCTATGTGCTGTCCGTGTTTCACGCATCAATTACATTGATTACATTGCAAGTGCGGGAAAACACATGCAAAGCACACTGATGCAAAACCCAGCGCACACGACCAGATTTACGAGCATTTTTTACGCGCGGAAATCTGTCACGCTAGTGTGAATGTAGCCTAACGTTGTTTTCGTGCAGGACAGATAAGCATCTGACAATGGTGGTGATAGATCAGGCAGGTTGGATTTTTGTCAAGGGTTGACAGCCACATAGACATAGCTACTTGGATCGTCATTGATATACAAGGTCTATAAACAGCCTAAGTCACTGAGATCTCTACGCATTCTTATAAAAGGCATTTTCCTTCAAGAAATGAAAAGAAGCTACGGTCTATTTTTTTTTTATACTTGTGTTATTGAAACTATGTAAAATTGTATTATTTTAAGTGAAATTACTTTTGAAATTAATTTATTTCCAGGTATTGCTCTTCAAAAGAACAATAAAAAAAGTATCTAGAAAAAAAAGTTCTTCGTATCAGTTGCCATGACATAAACCTCAAGGGTACTGGACAGTTCAGCAGACAATTTACTGAGACCAGCCCTTAAATGAAAAAGAGCGTGTGCTATTGACTAGAGCACAATGTCAACCTACTTATTGTGCTGTTTTATTCACTGACCAGCTGTGCCATGCGCCCACTGAAACTTTTACAACCTGTATGTAGTTGCCCTTTTACTGAAAATTCGATTTGCCACTAGCAAATTCTGTCAGGTCTATCGATTCACTTTATTTTATGATAAGTGAAACGGAATAGAGCTGGGACCAGCAGCTTTTCCTATTTTAACCCATTATGCAAAACTTCCAGTAATTCACAGCACAAGGTTAGGTACATACAAGACATATATTGCTCATGTGTTTCATATATTGCACAGATACTTTCAGGTACCAATTATGGTCTTCTTTTTTTTTTTTTTTAAATATAATCATGAAAATGTTAGTCTGATTATCCAAAGAATGTACTAATAACATTCAAGTTTTACATACAGCGACATAAAGAAATTTATAGAAAAGTGGCCATAGACTTCTGGGTATACTATACTTCCGTAACCACCATTGCCTCCTCCAAACTGTCAGAGGAGACCTTCGTAAATGTTTCGTAAATGGTCCATACCTGGTTTGGCCGTCGCCATCTACAAAATTAACTCACTGTCTTGATGTATGTTCTGTAATCTCCCCTTGTAAGATTGATTTCACTATGCATTTGCAGTGTCCGCTTGATATATGCGTCTACATCAAACGTATTTATAGGCCCCCATTTACCTGACGGAGGCCAGGAGTGTCCTTTTCTTCTCCATCTGGCGGTCTTTTCAACTGTATAGAATAGCAAAGGCTGCTTTCCTATTCTATACAGAGGCATACACATCCTGCAAAAAAAATGTATACAATGCATTATACATTTGTTTGACATGGGCGACGGATGCCACTATATGCCTATACAGTGTAACCTGTCAGAGGCATCCATCGGAGGTATACATTAGAAAATACTTCAAAGCACATTTGCAAAATATGGTATAAAAAGAGCTTTATTAAGTCATCTTAAAAAAAAATCCATAGAGGACACCGGTAAGGCATGTCTCCACTGTGACTAAAGCTCTTTTTTTTTTTATACCATATTTTGCAGATGCGCTGAGGAAAAATTTCTCCTCTTTGAAATATCGAATTTCTTGCCTGCCTACAAGCCCCCCTTCCAATTGCACTCCATTAAGGAACTACAGATCTCAGAACGAATATTGGGTGAGCACACCTGTGGCTTTTTTGCGGCTTCTTGTATTCAAATATACTCTCAATGTATAACTCTGATGTACACTACAAACACAGTGTAAATAGACTCTAAGGGTATGTGCACACGACCAATTTTCAGGCGTAATGGAGGCGTTTTACGCCTGAAACGACTGCTCCAATACGTCGGCAAACGTCTGCTCATTGCTTGCAATGGGTCTTACGATGTTCTGTGCAGACGAGCTGTCATTTTACGCGTCGCTGTCAGAATACGGCACGTAAAATGACGGCTCGTCAAAAGAAGTGCAGGACGCTTCTTGGGACGTTTTTGGAGCCGTTTTCTCATAGACTCTATTAAAAACAGCTCCAAAAATGGCCGTAAAAAATACGGCGAAATACGCAATTTGCTCAAAAACGTCTGAAAATCAGGGGCTGTTTTCCCTTGAAAACAGCTCCGTATTTGAGACGTTTTTGACTCTGCGTGTGAACATACCCTTAGAGTTCCAGCCAAATTACTCTCCAGAAACCTGACAAAATTTATCTGGGAAGATAAACCGACACTAATAATTTGTTTCCACCTTTCACTGCACAAGAACGAGGCCTTCTTTTATCTCCAAAAAGTTTAAGCTTGATGCAGACACGGTGCTCTGAAGTTCTGGGTTGTTTTGGAACAATCTTTCTCACCCATCCCTCTGCAGTTGCTCCTGTGTTCAGCTGTTAAGGTTACACCCCACCATATAGCCCCTGTCTCACTATCTGTAAACGGCTGTGGATCTATCTTCCCATGCCTTTATTCTAGGAAAACCATAGTTTTCCTCAGGCCTAGAGCCTGGACCATTTAAACATTGGTGGAGTGCAGGTAAAGCAGAGCCCTCCACTTCCCCCCTGGTAACCACTAATTTTCCTATGCGGAGATGTTGGCCATATCTGACCCCACTACCTTGGAGAGCACTACAAATGTCACACTTTTTTATTCCCCCTACCCTATGGTCAGATTTAATAGATCTTTGACTCTGTTTGAAAGGGAATGCACTGGTTCTGACCCTAAACGTAATTTCCTACTGGAATTTTACTTCTTGCTGACCCCTACACCGTTTAATTTTCAGCCTCTCTTCCTTGCCAAGTGGGAATGGGACCTCGTCCTTACATTCTCTGTTTCTCAACTAGACAGGGTCTATGAATTTACCCATAAGTCGTCTAAAGGCAGCAAATATTGTCAGGGTAACTTCCTTCTCCCTGTTATCTCACACCGAATAATCACCTCTATAAATTGAAAACTGAACGCATGCATGCATGCATGGAAAAAGTACACCACACAGACACATGTTGGTAGACATCTTTCCCTCAGTTCAGTAGGAAGTGAATTAACTTTATTTGAACAAAGAACACAAAGAAACCTTCTCTGTAGGAAGGTGGGACGTGCTTAAGCCCCATTGGCTCCATTCAGCTGTAAGTCCATCTGTACACTCCTCTTGCATTCCAGGGGTGGTGTCTTCCATAGGCGTGTTTCTCATACATTCTATATCTTGTTTCATTTACAAATCTTTGTGTAATATACTGATTTTTAGTTTATATAAAGTAATAATGTTTTTGCAAACAATATACATGGTAATGATCCCTGACAGTCCCCCCTAAAAATATTATTACTCTATCCCTGAGTCTTGCCTAGCAACCTACCACTGACCACTCGAACCAGGCGGGTAGGGGTTTTGATTTCTTCACCAACTTGAGACGAGCAACTCCTGATGAGTAACCCCCCTTTGTACCTGGACTTCCAAGGTTTCGGAGTGGTCCTAACTGTCCCTATTCTCCTCCGTATACAGGATGGTTGTCTTGGTATAATCTACAAACGGCTGCTGGTTGTAATATATATAATTAATCCAGTCCACATTTTTATTAATGGTAATAATTGTCGCACTGTCACTTACTGTCTTAATGGGACTTTTACCCCTGCAGATATAACAGGTCATGGGCAGCATCTTCCCCAAACCTAAAGACCCCCGGGTAACATAACCTCCGGGCTGTCATTGCTGCCATGTGCTTCTTACATATGAGTGACAACAACCAGTGACCTTCACCTCACACCTCCACATAAAACTCCTCAGATTGTAATTTGCAGTGCCGCGGCATATTTACACACATTATAATTATAAACCTCAGACAATATAAACAATAGGGCCTCAACTAATAATATAATTCCATCACCAATCTCATGCTATCACCCTCAGGTTTTGGGTCCCATCAGTTCATTGCCAGTCCTGTACAACATCGTCCTCTTCTTCTCCTGTCTTCTGTGGAGTCAGACTGCACAGTGGTGTCCAGTGGGGGATTTATTACTATCCTCCACCTGGTCACTTACTTATTAAAACACTGGATACTGCTGACGGATTCACTCAGGTCTTTGGTCTTTACTTTGATCTTTGCTGATGTCATCAGGACTTGGTTTGGTCCCTCTCATCTGTCAGACACCGTCTCTTTTAGTTTACGTCACCAGGCTGTACATAGCACCTCAAACTGTGAGCCTGGGGTGAGTTCCCACGTAGACGGATTGGTGGAGTTTTATTGTGACTACCACAAACCCTCCGTATCTATCCTCTTCATCCGGTAAGTTACTTGTCTGGGCGGCTGCTTAGAATTGTGACACTGCCGTCAGTTCAGGACAGACGCGTTGTATTGGCTCAGGCTGCGCCTGCCGCATCTCAGTGATGGAGTTCATCATATAAAAGTCTTCTAGTTCATATTTATTGGCACTTGCTGGGGACCCCCATCCCTTATCAATTGTTAAAATAAATACTAATCTGGTGATATCGTCTACGTAATATAAAAGTTGTTCTAAGTACATGCAATAACAAGGTCAGGCCCTTAAACTAAATCAAACAAACACCTTTATATAAGAAAAACTTCTCTGTTCCAATGGACATGGCACCTAGAAGATGTGTGATTACTGGGTACATTTCATTTGCACTTGGTGTTACTATTTCCAGCAGGATTTGTACCTTGATCTGAGCTGATTGCCTGGAACATCTCCAACTCACAAAAATATACACAGATTCCACATGTTTATCTGACAAATGTCGCAAACCAATTTTTCTTACTCTAATTTGTATTGCATGGGGAGGCCTCTCAAGGTCTGTTCTCTTCGTGGGAGGCGTGTATGATAAGGTTGGCACCGGTCTGCCAGGACTTTTCTGTACGCAAATCAAACCGCTCTAACAGAATTTAGCAGCATCAGCTGTAAAGCCTGGGACATACCAATTAGATCTTACCAAATCGATCCTTGCAGTCTTGGGGCATATGTGAGGTCATACACCATCAATACAAGTGCTATCAAAAGTGCCTTGGGTGTTACCGGTTCACCTTCCCTTATCCGTCCACATTCTGTCAGAATCTGGTTCTCACGCCTTCCGCTCCCAGTTGGACTCTTCCTGTGGAGAACAAACTTTTCAACGCATAATCAGTAATTGATCGTAATCAGATAATTAATTTGAAGAAAAACATTAACAAGTAACATGTTTACATTAAACGTTCACATTGAGCAGTAACTAGAAGTGATACATGCAAACTCATTTTTCTTCTTTATATATATTTATACATACACATATACACTGCACAGAATTCTCTGCTCTAAAATTTTCCTTCCACGACAAAAATATTTTCAAATGGGAATCTACTTGCACTGTGAAGTTCTCATTTACACAAACATAATACTGACGCCTCCAATAGTCCAATGCTAAGGCTGGTCCAGAACTTTACATAAAACTTAACCTCAGTATTTAATATTCCCACTAAACTTTTTGAATATCGTTATTAAACAAACTTTGGGACAACATCTGGAGAACTGCTGACATTTTATCATTGTACAAATACCAGGTCAATACTTGGGATAAAAACTATTCCCCTGCAGATACCGGCCGGGCTTCAGGCCCCCCTGAGAACAGGTCTACACACACGAGCACATTGTCATACATTTCTACCTCGGTAGTTGTATGTTCTGCTGTCGCTGGGACGGGTAATCTGGCCGGGCTGCACTTTTCACAGGTACCTTTGCTGTTTTACCTATGTCATGTCGTGCGCACATCATGCCGGCTGCTACAAACCTAGCAGTGGCATTATTGTATCCAGGGACAAGCCAATTTACTGACACCTGGCCGCACATACTCTTGTTGTCAGGTCTGTCTTCTCTTGCTCTCTCAATTGGCTTACCCGATGATCCAATAAAGTTCCTACTACCAATGCCAAAAGCATACCTAGAGTTAGTGTAAATGTCGGCCGTCTTACCTTCTGCCAGGTTACAGCCTCAGCGAGCACCTCCAGCTCCGCTCCTTGAGATGAACAAGAAGGTGAGAGTGGTTTCTGGATGATTTACCTTGTGCCTCGTATCCTGTCTTGTACATACTGTATATGATCAAGTATCTCTACATTACAAATTTACATTAAAAACCCATCTCACATATAGATAGAACATTTCAAAGGGGTGGCGTCTTCATTCTCTAAAATAAAAACAAATGTTATACACCTCTACACACTCATCTGATAATCCAGAACACTTTGAGAATCTCACTTTTATCAGGTTCTGTAAATACTTGATTAATACAAAAACAAATAAAAATATGTTACTGAAATCTGGCATAAAATAAACAACGTTCAGACAATTTTTTATTTTTATTTTGCCCTCTCCCCCATCTAAATCTATAAAGACTCATCTCTGAGTGACGTCACCTCGCCTCCTGTGTAAATTTGCTGGAGGGGGATGGTCTTTTACACAATACCTCATATTGGGTGGAGACTACAGCACAGCTTACCCAGTGCCATATTCACCGTTCTGGAAAGATCTGGAACCATCTACACAGAAATACCTCAAAATGTAGGTTACTGTCATACACATTTAATCTGGATTACTCATTGGGGTTTCATACACATTTTGTAGATCTCCTGAAACCAAATTCATGAATTCAAAACAAACAAAAATTGTACCTGATCAGTCCCTTCACCATTCCCCCCTTTGTGGACTCTGCGAAAGTAATGTAGCAGAGTTCAAAACTACATCTCAACATAATAAGGTCTGGCACTCTATCTGGGGGGCACTAGTTTAACCCCCTGTAATACACAACAGCCTGGAACAAAAATGACTTTCTCCTGACAAAAATACATCTTATCTTTAAAATGACTTGCAACCATTTACCTGTAAAACATTTCACATTTTCCAAAATAACATTTAGGCCGCACTATAGCACGTGCTTTGTGTAAAAACAAAACAATTGTAATTAGTTATTCAATAAAATGGAAAATATTATATTTGGTAATATTAATTACTGCAAACCAATAAACTATATATAAAAATAGGGAACAGTGGGGGCACATA
Source organism: Rhinoderma darwinii (assembly GCF_050947455.1). NCBI lineage: Eukaryota > Metazoa > Chordata > Amphibia > Anura > Rhinodermatidae > Rhinoderma > Rhinoderma darwinii. Next base: position 551,914,223 of record NC_134687.1, read on the forward strand.
CATTTTCAAGACCCCGTGTTTCACAATATCTGTAGTTTAATCCATTTGAATTAACATCAAAACACATTAAATCTTATCACATCATAACACATAAATATGAAGCGTAACTTTAATCAACAACAGCGCATGCGCAAATATAAGAAACATTCCTGTACACAGGAAAAAAAAAGAAACTGATTTTAACCTCATAACACAAAACACTAAGAATTTTTGTTTTCAGACATTACTTCTGTTAACAATAAGAGCATAGAATATAGATCCAAAATCAGTGCAATATTGTAACGCCCATTTTATCTCAGTCACGCCCTGTATACCACTGCAGACAGCACACAGCCCCCCTCCCCACCGAATTCTACAGGAGGGGGTCACACACTTATTCCTCACAGCTTCTATTCTCACAACAACGTACGTATCTATTCTCAAAACAACGTACGTATCTGCAATCATTCATCACACTATTGCATAGGAATTATCTACGTTCAAAACATTAAACACATAATCTGTAACAGTGTCCAATCTGTCAGCCACCATCTCTATATTATGATGACGTGTCTCCTCACCAGTGCACAGCGTCCTGTACAGCTGGGACAGAAGCTAGAATAGAAAAAAAGAACACTGCAGCATGTGTTACTGAGGGAAATGACAGTTAACAAGGCTATCATTTCATACTGATTTGGTTGGGCCGGGCGTACCTCATCAGGGGTGGGGGGGGGGAGACACAATGAGGACACACTCAACATGAGGTACGGCGGCCATTACCGGGCGGCGGCTGGTCCTGTGTTTTCTAATACATATAACATACAACACCTTTCTTATTCCTAACTTCCATTCGCTTCACCAAATCATATGAATAGGATCGTCCGGGTACGGGTGATCCTGATGATTTGAATATGGACCGTAAACCATCCATCCTAACAGTCTATATTATACACGTAATGTATATAACAATTTTCGGTCTACAACTCTCTAAGTCTAGCCGGAAATATTACAATTCCGCAGTCTGCAACTCTCTCTCTAAGTCTAGCCGGAAATATTACAATGTCGCAGTCTGCAACTCTCTCTCTCTAAGTCTAGCCGGAAATGTTAAAATTTCGCAGTCTGCAACTCTTTCTCTCTAAGTCTAGTCGGAAATATAACAATCTTCCAGTCTGCAATGTATTACATCTCGCTGGAATATAACAATCTTTATCTAGTAACAATTTTCGGACTGCAACTCTTCTTGGTCTGGCCGATATAGTACCCACAACTTTTCACACGTCTTATCGTGTCCCTGTATAAGACAGGTTATATTTTCTATCTAGGCCCTAATTAGCCAGAGGATGGTTAGTCGGGCGCGACTAATTTTTTCCGGGTTCGTAACCACACAGCGGGGATGTCGCCTCTGTCGCTTGAGATAATCCAGGTAACCGACAAAGGGTTCTACAGATTCCCACAAGACCGTCCACTAACACAGATAAGACGAAGATTTATAAAATCAACTGACTTACCGTGTTATTGTGGAGGTGATCAGGCTCCTTCCGTGGCCAGTCCTGGGTCGTTTGTTTCACCCTGTGATTGTCGGTTGTACAGATTCTGATTTCCCCTCAAGTGTGTCCCCACGTTCGGGCGCCAATTGTCAGGGTAACTTCCTTCTCCCTGTTATCTCAAAGTGAATAACCACCTCTGTAAATTGAAAACTGAACGCATGCATGCATGCATGGAAAAAGTACACCACACAGACAAATGTTGGTAGACATCTTTCCCTCAGTTCAGTAGGAAGTGAACTAACTTTATTTGAACAAAGAACACAAAGAAACCTTCTCCGTAGGAAGGTGGGACGTGCTTAAGCCCCATTGGCTCCATTCAGCTGTAAGTCCATCTGTAAACTCCTCTTGCATTCCAGGGGCGGTGTCTTCCATAGGCGTGTTTCTCATACATTCTATATCTTGTTTCCTTTACAAATCTTTGTGTAATATACTGATTTTTAGTTTATATAAAGTAATGTTTTTGCAAACAATATACATGGTAATGATCCCTGACAATACCAAGAGACAGGCTATAAATTATTATTCCGCTGGTACCATATTCCTTCTAAACTCCATAAAATGTACCCCTCGCTTCACATTTTTTGCCCGTTTGTCTAGTCTGAGGGACGAGGTTCATAAAAGGATTTGCAGGGTCCTCTGTGTCCGAGTCTACTATGTTCCAGAGACAAATTGATAGCTTTTTTACCGCTCAGATGGTTGTGGATGTAAAGTCTGAAGTGTCCATCAAGGGTTTGACCTTCCCCCAGCTAGCATGCAGAAAGAACGATCAGAATTTCTACCGGTGTGTGTATCTCGCTGGTACTTGTGGTTCCACATCGAAATGCAACTGTTTGCTGTGTATATCCTCGGAAGGGCGAAACCCAAGGTCGGGTTGCATTATTTGGCGTGTTACAAGAGCTTATCTTTGCTTTTATCTAGATTTGTTTTTGGAAGTATGGAATAAACTTGTGGAATTTTGTAGTTTCCCAAAGGTAGTGCACTATCTCCTTTTTCTCCCTTGCTGGAGATTTAGAACATCAAGTACGAGGATATACACAGCAAGCAGTTGCATTTCTGTGTGGAACCACAAGTACCAGCGAGAGACACACCGGTGGAAATTCTGATCATTCTTTCTGCATGCTAGCTTGGAGAAGGTCAAACCCTTGATGGACACTTCAGACTTTACATCAACAACCGTGTGAGCGGTAAAAAACTATCCGTTTGTCTCTGTTTTTTGTGGTGTTGAGGATTTCACCTCTTTTTTTACTTGCTCCGGTTGTTCATCTCCTTGTTGAGATATTTCAGTAGAGAGTAGAGAGCGGAGTTGTATATTTGGTCTACTATGTTCCTCCTACATCTTTCTGACCTCTCCATGTGAGTGTATTGGATATACATACCAAAGTATCTGATCAAGGCAGGCTGGATCTGCATCTCAGCTAACTCTAAGTCCACCTGCCTGCCATCCTTGACCCATTGGGCTCACACGGTGGACAATATAATGAGGCTCTGACGTCTGCGTCATAGCTCCCGTTTACAATGTTATCCACGACGCAGTGCTTCATCCGTCATACAACAGATACCTCAAGAGCCTGACTGACCCTGTTACCAATGCAGTTAGTCGGGGTGTCCGTCATTTTGACTAGAAGAGTTGCGGCGCTAGTATTTGAGATTATTGATTTTAATATCCCCAGCTATTTAAAAATTAAGGCTCTACCTGTATCTTTATAATGGACTATAATATACTAGATCTTAATAATGTCTCGCATCATTTTACAGGGAACCCACTTTATTCAGCTGTGCTGTCAAAGAAACATTCCCCTCCTTTTCTTGCAGAACATTACAGGTGAGTATTTTGTTTTGTCTTGCAATTTACCAAGCAGAAATTTATTTGCTTTCCTTGCTGTAACTAGAAATAAGTGTAATCCTAAACTTTTGTAGATCGAATTAGACATCCTAAGGCTCTGTTCACACTTGCATTAATGGGGTCCGCCTGGGTTTTTGGTCAAACTTTTTGATGTTTTTGATGGCAAAATGAACACAGTCCGCTATACTATGCTTGCCTTCAAACATAATGGAGCCCCTACAGACCCCATTAAATTCAAAGTATTCCATCAGGGTTCGCTGGTATAGCAGTCATAATTCATTATAAACAAAAGCTTTGATACTACTATGAACCTAGTGTGAAGTTTCTCCTTTACTTCCCAGATTCCCGTTTGCTTCCATTTTTTTTTATTTTGTCTAAGGCATCTAGAAAGAAAATAGTTAAAAGGGAATGTGTCGCGAATTAAACCTTTTTTTTTTTTTAAGTAAGTTACTTATTTTTATTATATTTTTTACGTTTTTTGCTGTATTTTTTTTCTTCTTCCACATGGTGGAAAGTATTACAAATTTAATAATTATTTGACATGTTTTCCTATGTTGGCCACCAGAGGGAGCACTTCCCAGAATTACAGCAAGGTGAAATAAGGCAAAGCAACCTGACTCACAGCTGCCGTAAATGTGGGAGGGAATCTCACCCCCCCCCCTCCTACAAGCCAGGAAAAGGTGTCTTCAAATTGCGAAGCAATGTCCGGCTGCCATTTTGGGTGTGATTGTACAAATGGCAGCTGGCAGAAGCTATAGGACACACCAAAAGGCTAAGGGTATGTTCACACGCTTACTAAACAAAGGGAAAACAGCTCCTGATTTTCAGCCATTTTTTAATCAAACTTGCGTTTTTGGCAGCGTTTTTTTACGCCTGTTTTTGGAGCTGTTTTTCGATAGAGTCAATGAAAAACTGCTTCAAAACGTCCCAAGAAGTGATATGCACATCTTTTTGGCGGGCGTCTTTTTACGTGCTGTTTTTGGAGAGCGGCCACGTAAAAAACGCCCAGTCGGAACAGAACGCTGTATTTCCCATTGAAACCAATTGGCAGATGTTTGTAGGCATTCTGCTTCCGATTTTTCAGCCGTTTTTCGGGATGTTTACGGCCTGAAAACCGGCTGAAAACACTGCGTGTGAACATACCCTTAGAATAATGAAAGTGAAGTTAAAGACTTTTCAGTTGACAGGTGCACACACACTCAGCACTGCTACATACATACAGACACACACACACTCAGCACTGCTATACATACACATACTCAGCACTGCTACATACAGACACACACTCAGCACTGCTACATACAGACACACACAAACAAACTCAGCACTGCTACACACACAAACTCAGCACTGCTACACACACACAAACTCAGCACTGCTACACACACACAAACTCAGCACTGCTACACACACACAAACTCAGCACTGCTACACACACAAACTCTGCACTGCTACATACACACACACACACACACACACACACACACACACACTCAGCACTGCTACACAAACACACTCAGCACTGCTACACAAACACACTCAGCACTGCTACACAAACACACTCAGCACTGCTGCACACACGCACTCAGCACTGCTGCACACACGCACTCAGCACTGCTGCACACACGCACTCAGCACTACAGAGCCAGATGGCGCAGGCAATGGACGGGAGCCGTTCATTATGACCTATGCATTGTGCTGCCGTATTCCATATGTGTATGTGTCGTTAAGAGACGCATACACAGATTCAATAAAACATGGCAGCCCCCAGTAAAGTAAAAAAGTGTTAATAAAAAAAAACTTTGTGTGTGAAAAATGAAATAAAGTCAATATAATATTTTATTAAATAAAAACACAAATTAATTTAAATAAAATAATCATGACACTGTCCCTTTAAATATAAATAGTTAAAATAAAAAAAATATGTGATTGTTCTGTGTCTAAAGGCCCTATTACATCGGTGCAGCGAGCGCTCGTTTTCTCCTGTCACAAGGAGCTATTCACGGGGACGAGTGGTTACTCCGATCGCTCGTCCCCTTCCATTGTCATCATGTCTGCAGCGCCTTTCCCTGTTTAATCTATACGATCAGCAGATGATTGAGCGTTTGCTCGTTCATCTGCTGATCGCTGCAGAGCAATTATCAACATCCACCGTTCTATGAATTCTCATCTGCACAATAATCGCCCAGTGTAAAACCCCCTTTAAGCTCTTATCAGACCTATGTGTCTGAATGGTATCCGACTACAAACAAATCCTGTATAGTCTGACCCTGCAGTCACACTCCCCTTTTTTCTGTCTCCTACTTCTTACTAACATACATTTGGTAGTTTAGCAAGAAGTAGGGGATTGGTGAATGGCAATATGACTAGAGGATCAGACTACACTAAGTTTGTTTGTAGCCTGATACCATGAAGATATATAGTTGGAGACACAAAATTATATTATTAGTTACACTACTGTTCAAAAGTTTAGGGTCACTTAGAAATGTCCTTATTTTTGAAAGAAAAGCATAGTTTTTTTCAATGAAGATACCATTAAATTAATCAGAAATACACTCTATACATTGTTAATGTGCTAAATGACTATTCTAGCTGCAAACATCTGGTTTTTAATGCAATATCTACATAGGTGTATAGAGGCCCATTTCCAGCAACCATCACTCCAGTGTTCTAATGGTAAATTGTGTTTGCTAACTGTGTTAGAAGGCTAATGGATGATTAGAAAACACTTGAAAACCCTTGTGCAATTATGTTAGCACCACTGTAAACAGTTTTGCTGTTTAGAGGAGCTATAAAGCTGACTTTCCTTTGATCTAGTTGAGAATCTGGAGCATTACATTTGTGGGTTCGATTAAACTCTCAAAATGGCTAGAAAAAGAGAGCTTTCATGTGAAACTCCCCAGTCTATTCTTGTTCTTAGAAATGAAGGCTATTCCATGCAAGAAATTGCCAAGAAACTGAAGATTTCCTACAGCGGTGTGTACTACTCCCTTCAGAGGACAGCACACACAGGCTCTAACCAGAGTAGAAAGAGAAGTGGGAGGCCCCGCTGCACAACTGAGCAACAAGACAAGTACATTAGAGTCTCTAGTTTGAGAAATAGAAGCCTCACTGGTCCTCAACTGGCAGCTTCATTAAATAGTAACCGCAAAACGCCAGTGTCAACGTCTACAGTGAAGAGGCGACTCCGGGATGCTGGCCTTCAGGGCAGAGTGGCAAAGAAAAAGCCATATCTGAGACTGGCTAATAAAAGAAAAAGATTAATATGGGCAAAAACACACAGACATTGGACAGAGGAAGATTGGAAAAAAGTGTCATGGACAGACGAATCGAAGTTTGAGGTGTTTGGATCACACAGAAGAACATTTGTGAGACGCAGAACAACTGAAAAGATGCTGTAAGAGTGCCTGAGGCCATCTGTCAAGCATGGTGGAGGTAATGTGATGGTCTGGGGTTGCTTTGGTGCTGGTAAAGTGGGAGATTTGTACAAGGTAAAAGGGATTTTGAATAAGGAAGGCTATCACTGTATCTGTAATGGAGTGGCCAGCGCGGTCACCAGATCTCAACCCCATAAAGCTGTTGTGGGAGCAGCTTGACCGTATGGTACGCAAGAAGTGCCCATCAAGCCAATCCAACTTGTGGGAGGGGCTTCTGGAAGCATGGGGTGAAATTTCTCCTGATTACCTCAGCAAATTAACAGCTAGAATGCCAAAGGTCTGCAATGCGGTAATTTCTGCAAAATGGAGCATTCTTTGACGAAAGCAAAGTTTGAAGGAGAAAATAATTATTTTAAATAAAATCATTATTTCTAACCTTGTCAATGTCTTGACTATATTTTCTAGTCATTTTGCAACTCATTTGATAAATATTAGTGTGAGTTTTCATGGAAAACACAAAATTGTCTGGGTGACCCCAAACTTTTGAATGGTAGTGTAAACACATGCAGAGACACACACACTGTAACGTATACACATACAAACACAGACACATATTGTATACACACAGACACATACTGTATACACACACAGAGACACGTACTGTATACACACACACAGAGACACGTACTGTATACACACACAGACACGTACTGTATACACACAGACACGTACTGTATACACACAGACACGTACTGTATACACACACAGACACGTACTGTATACACACACAGACTCTTACTGCATACACACACAGACTCTTACTGCATACACACACAGAGATTCGTACTGCATACACACACAGAGACACGTACTGCATACGCACAGAGACACGTACTGCATACGCACAGAGACACGTACTGCATACGCACAGAGACACGTACTGCATACGCACAGAGACACGTACTGCATACGCACAGAGACACGTACTGCATACGCACAGAGACACGTACTGCATACGCACACAGACACGTACTGCATACGCACACAGACACGTACTGCATACGCACACAGACACGTACTGCATACGCACACAGACACGTACTGTATACGCACACAGACACGTACTGTATACGCACACAGAGACACGTACTGTATACGCACACAGACAAGTACTGTATACGCACACAGAGACACGTACTGTATACGCACACAGAGACACGTACTGTATACGCACACAGAGACACGTACTGTATACGCACACAGAGACACGTACTGTATACGCACACAGAGACACGCCCTGGTAACAGCTCTCTACTCCGGCCAAGAGATGAGGATCCCGAACAGGGGATCCCCTGTATTAACTCTGGAATCTTTAGTAGGGTGTCTGAAACTACGTTTTTTAAACTAGTCAACCTTTTTAAAGGCACAGGGGCCTATTTCTGTCAGTGTTTGCCTTTGATACAGTCCAGATTTACAGTGCATTTGGAAAGTCTTCAGACCCTTTCACTTTTTTCACATTTTGTTATGTTGAGGCCTTGTGCTAAAATAAAAAAAATCACGCTTTTCCCCATCGTTCTGTACTCAATACCCCATAAGGACAAAGTGAAAACAGAATTTTAGAAATATTCAGACCCTTTGCTGTGAGACTTGAAATTTAGCTCTGGGGGCATCCCATTTCTCTAGATCATCCTTGAAATGTTTTTACACCTTGATTGGGGTCCACCTGTGGTAGATGTATTTGATTGGACATGATTTTGAAAAACACACCTCTGTCTATATAAGGTCTCATAGCTGACCATGCATATCAGAGCAAAAACCAAGCCATGAGGAGGAAAGAACTGCCTGTAGAGCTCAGAGACAGGATTGTGTAGAGGCAGATCTATAGAAGGGTACAAAAAAAATTCTGCTGCACTGAAAGTTCTTAAGAGCACAGTGGCCTCCATAATTCTTAAATGGAAGAAGTTTGGAACAACCAGAACTCTTCCTAGAGCTGGCCACCCCACCAATCTAAGTAATCAGGTGAGAAGGGCCTTGGTAAGAGAGGTGACCAAGAACCCAATGGTCCCTCTGGCTGAGCTCCAAAGATCCTGTGTGCTGATGGGAGAAACTTCTAGAGGGTCAACCATCACTGCTTTTTCTATTAAGGTCAGAACGGGACCCCAACGCAGATGTGAACGAAGCCTAAGACAGATATTTCTAGTGATATGTCCTCTTTAAACTTAGCCTGTTAACGCCGAAGGACAGATATATCCGTCCTCTGCAGCTGCTAGTTCGCGCAGGAGGACGGATATATCCGTCCTGTGATCGCGCGGGTACTGACAGTGTACACACGCGATCAGCACGGCTATTATACACAGCCTGGCTCCTGCTGCAACTGCCGGAATCTAAGCACTCTCCGATTCTGGCAGTTTAACTCATTAAATGCCGCTGTCAATAGCGACAGCGACATCTAATGTGTTTGACAGAGGGAGGGAGAACGCTCTGTCACCCCATCGGCGCCCCCGCAAAGAAATCGCGGGTTGCCGTTTGGTGTCCATGGCAGCCGGGGGCCCTAACAAAGATCCCCAGGTCTGTCTTCAGCAAATGCCTGTTAGGCCATGCCTGAGGCATGACCTAATAGATTGCCTGTCAGTTTTACACTGACAGGCAATAATGCTTTGGTATACTAAGTATACCACAGCATTATATATGCGATCAGCAGATCGCATAGTGAAGTCCCCTGGTGGGACAAAAAAATTTTTTTAAAAGCAGTTAAATTAATTATTTACAGTCAAAATCAAATAAAACGTGGTTTTATTTAGTAAAAGTGCAAAAACAAGTACACATATATGGTACCCCGCGATCGAAACAACTTGAACATTAATATGAACACAGTAATTAAACCGCCGGATGAACGACGTCCAAAAAAAATGCAAAAAAACAATGGCAAAATTCTCTCTCTTCTCCCATTCCCCCCATAAAAAATTAAATAAAAGTTAATCTATAAGTCCTATGTACCCCAAAATAGTACTAATGAAAACTACACATTGGCCTGTAAAAATCAAGCCCACATACGGCCACATCGACGGAGAATTAAAAAAAAATTAGGGCTCTTGGATTGCAGCGATGCATAAACAAGTAATTTGTTTCTAAAAGGGTTTTTGTTGTACAAAAGTAGGAAAACCTATAAAACTTTTACATATTTGATATCCCTGTAATCGTGCCGACCCATAGAATAAAGTTAACATGTTATTTACGCTGAATAGTAAACGGCGTAAATTTTTAACATGAAAATCAATGCTGGAACAGCTGCTTAATTTCAATTATCTCCTAAAATAAAGTTAATAAAAGTTAATCGATATATTATAAGAATCTAAAAATGGTACAATTACAAAATACAACTCGTCCCGCAAAAAACAAGCCCGGAATAAAAAAAAAGTTACGACTCTTGGAATGCGACCGTGAAAAAACAAAAAATAATCCTTGGTCATTAACGCGCAAAATGGCCTGGTCATTAAGGGGTTAAGCCGGAAGGAGCGATGTGCGAAACACTGACTGTCTGTATACCTTTTTCTATTTTTGTTTTGGTGCTTCCATTGCTACACTCTTGTGGATTTTGTACCTACTACAAATGTATATATGTGGGCTTACCACTTGCACTATTTGCAGTTTTACCCTATTGGAGGAGTTATGAGTCTCCAAGGCTAAATCAGTGGGGAATCCATTTATCTTGGGTAATGTGTGTACATGATTCTTTATCTTTGTGTGGTAACTTTTTACTGACGTATTTATGACTAATAAAATTTGTTATATCTTTACTGGCTGGCCCTCTGTGTATCTTCTTCTAGGTGTTTTTGTACTTTATTCTTTACAGGCATAAGCGGTATGTTGTTGTATACAGATTTATACTAGCCCAATATCATTTGTTGGTGGTGTCCTCTTTAAGCTTTGTCAAAACAAAATACTAAACATTTCCTAACGTAATAGACTGGTAATTTTTAAGAGCTTGTGTTTCAAATTAGTCTATTAAAATGAAGCTTCTCATTGAAGATTTTTCCGGTACAGCTGAGACGTATCTTGTGCAGAAAAAGGACATTGCATTTAGTGTTTATTGTATTGTATAGCATTTATTGTTACCAGATACAAGGTAGAAATTATACGTATTCTCATTGTATGTTAAGTTAAAGGTGTAAGCTCAAGAAGTGAATAAAGTTGAATCATATGTAAGATTATCATTGTAAAGTGAGTTTGTGGGTTGAATTGTCTAAGTAGAAAACATGAAAATAGTGGAAATACACCACCTTGGCATTGATGTTTTTTTTTACATGTTAAAAAAACGTACAACTCATACACACCAGTATATGAAAATACAGTACCATTATGGTACTCTATGAGGGTGAAAAGTTCATAAATTGAGCCTGTTCTATTCGCTCCGTATTGATATAGATTTTTCAATTGTGATTACATTCCTTATTAAAGGGTTTGCCTCATTACAGACAAACCCTTTTATATGAGACGCCCTGGCAAACAGCTGATTTTGCCAGGGAAGTTGCTGTTAACTAATGGTTTCCCTTGCAGTTACTTCTATAGAAAATTAAAGGGAATGTGTCATCAAAAAATGACCCATTGTTTAAATCAACTTTTTATGTTAAACCTATTTTTAAGATTTATTTTTCTTACATTTTCACGATCATTATATATATATATATATATATATATATATATATATATATATATATATACATACGTATAAGATCCGAAAATCTTGCAGTTATCGCACTGGCCACTGAGCCTCACAACAGACTAACACTTCCTGTTCTGTAGAGATCACCTCTGAGCAGTCATCTCAATATCATCACAGGCAGGATGACACTTACTGATCTGTAGAGATCACCCCTCAGTAGTTATCTCATTATCATCACAGGCAGGAATACAATGAAAAGTAACACCTATATACAGGTAACACATGATCCACCATTGACAATAGTTGATGGTCACATCTCCCCTCCTATTCCTTGCTGTGCAATGACCTGTGCACAGTTCACAGAGCATGCCCAAAATACCCTCCTATAGAAGTTAATTGGTCCCCTCCTGTTCACAGGCTCCTGTGGTCAATGTGGCTGCTGTAAAGCATATCTCTAAACAGCAGCTCCGGCAAGATGGTTGCCCCCATAATTACGTAAAGAAAATAAAAATATACAATCAAAAAATAAAAACAAATCCGAAAAAAAGAATGTTTCACTATCTGGTTTTAATTATGAAAAAAATTATAGCTGATACTTTCCCTTTAAGTATTATATGGCAGCCAATCTGTTGAATCGCCATCCATGTAATTCATGGACGACTCAGGTCATCCAAAGCCGCTGCAGTAGCTGCTTATTCATGACCTTTGCTGCACAAAACTCAAATGTAATTTACAGATCTATTGCCACATTGTTCATAAGAATGTGGACTATTTGGCTTTTTTGTTGCATTCACTGGTTAATATAATTATTTCAGGTTTCATGGTTGGTCGAGAATATGAAGCAGGCGGAATAGCCAAGGATGGAGCTAAAATGGTGACTGCAGTTGCATGTGCCAGTGTACCAAAAATTACTGTGCTTATTGGAGGCTCCTATGGTGCCGGGAATTATGGAATGTGCGGTAGAGCTTACAGGTTAGTTTCTAAATGATATAAAGACAGAGAACCACTGTGCATTGTAAAACAATTACTAAAATTATCATTTTAAATGACAGGCGTACTACTTATGGTACATTACTGTGAAACAGAGGGTTCCCAATTCAGGTTGCCCCCTATTATTGCAAATTTGGCACACTGAATGATTTCTGATCTTTAAATATAATAATAATACACAAAGTTGGCTTGAGTAATCTCAAAACATAGTTCTTGAATTAAGACCATTTGTTTTTTAGGATGAAAGTTATCCAATACTTATGTGAAAAAGTTACTGCCCCATTATGTGTAATGATTGGTTGCACCACCCTGAGGTTTCCCGACCGTTCCTTTACCACCTGTTGGAGTCTCCTAATACATTTCTATGAACACCTTTGCATGATGGCATGTTGTCCAAAGGAATTAATGTCCATAGGGAAAACAAGTCACATGCGCAGGACAGTCAGCCGCGGTTTGCTGTGGTGGGATATGCAAAGAGACTTACAGGACTGCACATCATCAATGTCTTCCCTAACTTGGGTTCACACTGAGTTTTTTGCAGGAGGAAAAATCTGCCTCAAAATTCAGTTTGGAAGTTTGAGGCAGATTTTCCTCTGCCTGCACGCAGATTTTCGCTGCGTTTTTCGCCCACGGCTATTGAGCGCCGCGGGCATAAAACGCAGCGAAATACGCTTTCTCTGCCTCCCATTGATGTCAATGGGAGGTCAGAGGCATAAACGTCCGAAGATAGGCCATGTCCGGTTTTTCCGCTCGCGGGAAAAAAAACGACCTCCGCCTCCCATTGAAATCAATGGGAGGCTTTTTTGGCGCGTTTTGCGGCGCGGTTTCCATGTCAGAAAAACTTTGTGTGAACCCAGCCCCCTCACATTATAACTATATAACTTTTACTGTAGAACCTGTCTGAAACACTCCATTTAGCATTTCTCTTCAGATTCCTTATCTTCATTTTTGTTCGGTGCCGTGTAGAAAAAAAATATCTCCTGGTGCTAATTGGAAACGGTCAGCAGGCTTCTGTTCTTGAATCAGTTTGTCTTAATATTGTATGTCTCTCTAGTTAGCACTATGTGTTCACAATGATACCCTGCTGTGAATGTTCTTTGGGTGCCATTAACCTAAAACATCCTTAATGGGGTAAACCAGTCATAAGAACTTGGTCCCTTATCCTTACTTAAATGGAAGAGGGCTGTAATACTGTGAACCGCCGCTACAAGTGTGTCAGTGATTCACAGTACGAGCAGATAAGGAATGAAGGGGAAGCAGCGTTCACACGAGCGCCACCGGTCCTTCAAAAGAGCTGCTCAGTGTGGGTGACGAGAGTTTGACCCTCACTGATCAGATTTTGATGGCCTATCCTGAGGATAGGCCATCAATTTTTTATGACTTGACAACCCCTTTAAAGAGAATATTAGATGGTTAAGGAAAACACTCTGCCACTGGTTGAAAATAGCACCCTCTGAACTCCAGATTTGGGCACCAAAGGAGGTGTACACTGTATTCAAAGCAGTGCATTACATTTGTTGATTGGTTGAGAGGGATCTCCTGACCAACTCATTGGCATCTTTGACTTTATACTTTATAAAGGTGTTTTTTTTTTCTGTTTTCTTATTTCAGTCCCAGGTTCCTTTATATGTGGCCAAATGCTCGCATATCGGTGATGGGTGGGGAACAAGCTGCTACGGTATTAGCCACAATTGCTAAAGACCAGAAAGCAAGAGAGGGGAAATCGGTAAGAAGTTCAATGTATTTATGTTAAGCTTTCATTAACTTATTCTTATCTTATTTGTAATTCATTTGAATCTATACATTACTCTTCTACATAAGTCTGGGAACAGTTGCCAACTTTTTACCCATACTTATCTAGTGTTGTCTTTCTGACTATTAAACATAGGTGTGGTGTCTTCTCCTATAAAGGGTGAAAAGTCTATTCACCTATTTCTTGGTTTTATCGGTTACTGGAAAAGTTGTGATCGCTTTTATAGCCAGCGATAGAGCTGAATAACGAATCTGACTCGTTTTGCAGTCATAAACCCTCCGCATTTTGCTGCTTGATTTAATAGGAGATCTCCAGGACTATGTTTATATATATTTAAAGTGAATGTTTATCTTTTAACACCATGTGTTTTAAGGTACAACATTTTGTTCTGATTAATTATTTTTAATATTGTTTTAATATATCTGTATAGCAAATACAAATCTCTAAATCCCCTCCATAGACATAGCGTTAAATTATTAAATTCTGGTTGTCTGCAGCTACCACTATGGGGATCTTACTACATACTGTTTTATTATTGAGTTCAACGTACAGTGGTCCTGCAAGTTACAATGGCTTTAGGTAACAATATTTTCAACATATCTTTCCTGGACCACTGTAACTTGAAATCACATTAAACATACAATGCCCCAAATACTGCCGATCTGCGATGATCTTGTCAATCAGCATGGGCTTTTCACTAGTAAAACCCCTGTATTACTAAAGTGCATGCACCGATTGGCTGTCTAGTGTCGCCTCTCTACAGTACGGTACAGTACTATGTCATATATATATATTTTTTTATTTTTTTATTGACATTTTGTGGGCTTCAGAACCAATTACTAGTTTTCCATAGTGCTATGTTCTGAAGTTACAATATATTCAGCTTACAATGGTCGTTCCTGAACCAATTATTATTGTAACTTAACCCCTTCCCGCCGGATCACGTATATATACGTCATTAAAATCGGTGGCTTACCGCATTTTCACGTAAATATACGTCATGGAGATGAAGCTGGCTCAGGAGCTGAGCCAGCGACATCACCACCGGGTGACAGCTGTATGTTACAGCTGGCACCCTAAGGTATCGGCCAGGACCGGAGCTAGCCTCCGATCCGACCGATTAACCCCTCACATGCTGCGTTCAATAGAGATCGCAGCATGTGAGGAGTTTATAGCCACCGGCACCCCAGCAACGTGATCGCTGGGTTGCCGGTGGCTGCAAAGGCGATCGGAGGGCTAATGCTTACCTCCCGATCAGCCTGTAACGGAATCCTCTTATGCCCCGTCGTCGGCGGGGCCCAGGAGGCTTCCGGTAACATCGGCAAGATGGCGCCGGCTCAGCTTCCGGCTCAGAAGCTGAGCCGGCGTCATCAGCAGTGGGTGTCCGCTGTATGTTACAGCGGACACCCCGATCTATCGCCAGGAACCGGAGCTAGCTCCGATTCCTGGCATTAACCCCTTCGATGCAGCGATCCATTGTGATCGCTGCATCCTAGAGGTTTGTAGAAAATCGGCAGCCTTGCCATGCGATGGCAAGGCTGGCGACTGCTACCATGGCAACAGGAGCCCTAACAATGGACTCCTGTCTGCCATTACGTAAGCTGATTAGGCCCCGCCCAGAGGCGGAGCCTGATCGGCTTGCTGTCAGTGAACAACTGACAGTTCCAATACATTGCACTACATAGGTAGTGCAATGTATTAGAACATCAAACAAATAGTTGGACATTCAAGTCCCCTAGTGGGACTAAAGAAAAGTGTAAAAAAAAGTGTAAAAAAAGTAAAAATAAAAGTTGGAAAACATACAATAAAAGTTTCAAATAATAACACAAAACACAATCGCCCTTTTTCCCTTATAAGTCATTTATTATTGAAAAAAATAATAAAGCCATACATATTTGGTATCGCTGCGACCGTAACGACCTGAACTATAAAATTATTATGTTATTTATCCAGCGCAGTGAACGCCGTAAAAAAAAACCTCAAAAACACTGCCATAATTACTGTTTTTTTGGTCACTGTCTTCCAAAAATTGAAATAAAAAGTGATCAAAAAGTCGCATGTATCCAAAAATGGTACCGATAAAATCTATACTTCACCTCGCAAAAAAAAACAAGCCCTCACACAGCTCCATCGATGAGAAAATGTAAAAGTTATGGCTCTCACAACTTGGCGACAGAAAAAATACATTCTCTTTCCAAAAGTAATTTTATTGTGCAAAAAGTTATAAAAAAGTTCTATAAATTTGGTATCGCCGGAATCGTACTGACCCGCAGAATAAAGGTAACATGTAGTTTATAACGTACGGTGAACGGTGTATATAAAAAAAAAAGTGGCACAAGCTAGGCATGACATTTGACACTGAATTGGCATATCTAGGGAAACTATTTAATTTGTACCTTCCGCAGCGCAATCATTTATGGAAAAGATACGTGGGGTGAAAATGCTCACTACACCTCTTAATAAATGCCTTGAGGGGTGCAGTTTCCAAAATGGGGTCACTTCTCAGGGGTTTCTTTTATTATTTCACATCAAAGCCTCTGCAATTGTGAACCAATACTTTATAAGTCGCCAAATTAGGCCTCAATTTTACATGGTACTCTTTCACTCCTGAGCCCTGTCGAATGTCCAGGCAAAAGATTAGGGCCACATGTAGGGTGATTCTAAAACAGGGAAACACCGCATAATAATTGAGAGCTGTCTTGTTATGGTGGCACAAGCTGGGCACCACATATTGGCGTATCTAAGGAAAAATTCCCATTTTCATTCTCCCACATCGTGTGCACACGAATTTCTGCAAAACACCTGTGGGGTTAACATGCTCACTACACCCCTAGGTGAATACCTTGAGGGTGTTGTTTCCAAAATGGGGTCACTTCTGGGGGGGATCCACTGTTTTGGTCCCACATGGACTTTGCAAATGCAACATAGCGACCAGAAACCAAATGCAGCAAAATCTGTACACCAAAAGAAAATGGCGCTCCTTCCCTTCTGAGCCCTGCCGTGTGCCCAAACAGCATTTTACGACCACGTGTGGGGTATTGCCGTACTCCAGAGAAGTTGCTTTACAAGCGTTGGGGTTCTTTTTTTCCTTTATTTGTTGAGAAAATTAAAAATTTGGAGCTAAAGCTACGTCTTATTGAAGAAAAAGGATTTTTTTTATTTTCACTGCCCAATTCTAATAAAATCTATGAAACACCTGTGGGGGCAAAATGCTCACTACACCCCTAGATGGATTCCTCAAGGGGTGTCGTTTTCTCAATGGAGTCACTTTTTTGGTGTTTTCACTGTTTTGGTCCCTCAGGGGCTTTGCAAATGCGACATGGCCGCCGCAAACCATTCCTGCTAAATTTGAGCTCCAAAAGCCAAATGGCGCTCTTTCCCTTCTAAGCTCCGCCGTGTGTCCAAACATCCGTTTATTACCACATGTGAGGTATTGTTTTACTCGGGAGAAATTGCTTTACAAATGTTGTGGTGCTTTTTCTCCTTTAGTCCTCGTGGAAATTAGAAAAAATTAGCTAAACCTACATAATCTTTGAAAGAATGACGATTTTTATTTTCACGGCCTACTTCCAATAATTTCTGCAAAAAACCTGCGGGGTCAAAATGCTCACTATACCCCTAGATAATTTCCTCAAGGGGTGTAGTTTCCAAAATGGGGTCACTTTTGGTGGATTTCCACTGTTTTGGCACCGAAAGAGCCCTTGAAACCTGACATGGAGCCTAAAATATTTTCTAATAAAAAGGAGGCCCAAAATCCACTGGGTGCTCCTTTGCTTCTGAGGCCGGTGCTTCAGTCCATTACCACACTAGGGCCACATGTGGGATATTTCTAAAAACTGCAGAATCTGGGCAATAAATATTGAGTTGCGTTTCTCTGGTAAAAACTTCTGTGTTACAAAAAAAATAGAATAAAAATGAATTTCTGCAAAAAAAAATGAAATTTGAAAATTTCACCTCTACGTTGCTTTAATTCCTGTGAAACGTTTAAAGGGTTAAGAAACTTTCTAAATGCTGTTTTGAATACTTTGAGGGGTGAAGATTTTAAAATGGGGTGACTTTTTGGCGGTTTCTAATATATAAGGCCCTAAAAGCCGCTTCACAACTGAACTGGCCCCTGTAAAAATAGCCTTTTGAAATTTTCTTGAAAATGTGAGAAATTGCTGCTAAAGTTCTAAGCCTTGTGATGTCATAGAACAATAAAAGGATGTTCAAAAAACGATGCCAATCTAAAGTAGACATATGGGGGATGTTAATTAGCAACAATTTTGTGTGGTATAACTGCCTGTCTTACAAGCAGATACATTTACATTTAGAAAAATGCAAATTTTTGCAATTTTTCACCAAATTTTGGTGTTTTTCACTGGTAAATATTGAATTTATCGACCACATTTTTCCACTATCATAAAGTCCAATGTGTCACGAGAAAACAATCTCAGAATCACTTTGATAGGTAAAAGCGTTCCGGAGTTATTACCACATAAAGTGAAATATGTCAGATTTGAAAAAATGGGTCTGGTCCTGAAGGCCAAAATGAGCTTGGTCCTGAAGGGGTTAAGGGATGTATAAGGTCTCATTCACTTCCCTTTTTTTGCCCTACCTTTAGTGTGTACGTCAGGAAAGCTCCCGACGCACACGCTGAACGTGTCCATAGGGCTCTATTAGCCCGACGGAGGGCAAAACAGTGTCCTTTTGGCTTCTGTGAGGCTGATGAGTGTTTTGAATACCTTTTTTTTGTTTGTTTTTTTAAAGCATGGAATAGCGTAGTAGACTACACTATTCCTTACAACGGAACACCGTAAAAAAAACAAACTACATACTACACAGTATACATTTTTTTTAATATGGGAGCCTATAGGGATACATACCACTGTATGGCATACGTCACAGGCATCCGTTTAACATATAAGTCATGGTCTTATCAATAGTTTTTTATGTCGTAAACGTTGGACGGATATCATAGTAGTCTAGGGGAGATGGATGCCTGTGATGGATACAATAGGTTGTAATGGTATCCATTTAACATATACGTCATGAAAAGGGTCATCAGAGGTCATGACGTGTCTGTTAAGCAGATACCACATTAGTCTTTGGGTGACGGATGCCACTGTTAGGCAATCGTTACAGTCTACTTTTAACGTATACGTCAAGAGCTTTTCCAAGCATATACATCAAAAGTAGGCCAAAAAACTGGATAGGAATGGAGCCTAAGTAGTTTGCAGTAAGCTCCTAAGTTCAAAATAGCGGTGGCTACAGGCAACCTGAATTTTTGGTGCTCTGTATCAGGAAAAAAGGAGCTCCGACTGCTATAATGCTATATTAAGAAATTAATCAGCACAACATTTTGGAGTTATTTAGAATAAGAAAAAAAAGTTTAGATTCAAGGGTGGGCGTTCACTTAGTATGCCACAGTATAAAGGATGCGCGTGTAATCTTTTATTTTCCTTTGCTTCTCCTTTATACTTGTCATAAAAAGGAAAATGTATTAGGAAGGAGTAGAACTAAAATATCTAATGGTGTCTAGAGCACAGCAAAATATCTAATGGTGTCTAGAGCACTGCAAGTTTGTGATGTTGTAGGGAGATCTTTTACAAAATGTGATTTAGCTCTAGTATATAGTATCTTTATAATCTGTCTTTCTTATGGAAATGTTTTATATGTAATATAGCTAGAATTATGTGAATAGTAGATTGTATATAGTTAGTGATATATTATTGTTGTGTACACCCCAATGAATTAAATGTGCAACACTGAGAGTATTATATAAAAGAGAACTAAGAATATACCAAGTGATGTAGGAAATCTGTATAATAAACTCTGAAACATTATGTAAATTGTATACAGTATCGGGAGTCTAGTTTAGAGACGAACAAGGTAAATATCTATATGATGATCATAAAAAACTTTTTGGGATATTGACTTCCTAAAAGATTAGTTCATGTGTTAGGGCAATGTGCATACCTCCCAACCGTCCCGGATTCCGCGGGACAGTCCCGGGCGACCGGGGTTATGTCCCGCTGTCAACTGTATCTGCGTCCTCAGGATGCAGAAACAGTTGAAACCAATGCTGAAGCAGAGAACCATCAGCTTCTGCTTCAGAATTAGCAGAGAGAGCTCCTCTGCTTGCTGAGGACTCCCTGGGCACAGCGCTACTTTAAGCGCTTTGCTCGGGGAAGCCCTTGACTTCACTGTCCATATATGGACAGTGACGTCAGTGGCTACTGATTTCGCGGATTCCCCGTTGCCGATGATCTGGCCGAGGATTCCACTCCAGGAGGAGCCCCTGACGTCAATGTCTATATTTAGACATTGACGTCAGGGGCCCTCCTGGAGCAGAATCCCGGCCAGAGTCGGCAATGGGGATTCCGCTCAAGGAGTAGCCACTGATGTCACTGTCCATATATGGACAGTGACATCAGGGCTTCCCTCTACGGGTTTAGCGCTAGCTACAGGGAGGGTGGTGCTATTAACATGGACACTGTGGCACTATATAGGGGCACTATCTACATGAGCAGTATGGCACTATGTACAAGGGCACTGGCACTTAATATGTGGACACTGGCACTAGGGGCAGATTTGGGGGCATTATACTGTATAAGGGCAGCTAGGGGGGCATTATGCTGTATGGGGGCAGCTATGGGGCATTAAGCTGTATGGGGCAGCTATGGGGCATTAAGCTGTATGGGACAGCTACGGGGCATTAAGCTGTATGGGGGCATCTGTATGGGCATTATACTTTATTGGGCAGCTATTGGGGCATTATGCTGTATGGGGGGGATTTGTTTGGGCATTAGGCTGCATGGGGCAGCTATGGAGCATTATGCTGTATGAGGGAATTTGGGCATTATACTGTATGGGGCATCTGTGGGCATTATACTGCATGGTAGAATCTGTGTTGGCTTTCTACTGTATGGGTACAACTATGGGGGCATTATACTGAATGGTGGCAGCTATTTGACATTATACTGTGTGGGAGGCACTATGGGAGCATGATACTGTATGGGCTGAACTGGGTGTGTATAGACGGAGATTGGGTGGGATTAGAGGAGTGGCTTAAAATTTAAAAAAATTATCCCTCTTTGTGATACTTGAAAGTTGGAAGGTATGAATATGGCTAGGACTGCTGTTTTTTTCATTAGTCTAAGTGGAGGAGATAGTGATATTTGCCAAATTTATTAAAGGGCACACGACAATTTTATATGTAAGGCATTTTGACTGGCCATGAGCAGTTGTAGATTTGTGCTGGAAATTTGCGCCTTTTTTACTGATTTTATTTTAAAAATTTGACTTAGACTATGCCTCCTTGGACACCCACCCACCTTTCAAATTTGACAAAAAAAGTTGTTAAAGGACTTGTTTGCATCTTTTTTTGCCACAGTTTACACTAAACTAGCCTAAATGTGGGCCAATATGTTGAATTCCAATATGACCAGTGTGAGTGTGTACAGCGCGGTAGAATGTCTTTATTAAAAAATCTAATATTCTGAGTATACTATGAAAGATGACCACTGTCTTATCCTGCGTCTGCTACATGGCTGAATTTTAAGGAGCGACTCCCGTCTTATTCGAGTGCAATATTATGATAGGTTCTTAGAAATGGTAGTAGAATCACAGACTTTTAATCGTAAGTACCTACTTCTATTCCATATTCAAGATAGCAGAATAACATAGCAATGTAGAAATGACTTGAGTATTGAGTTTCTTGGTTTTTACAGATCCGCAGACATTGAATAGTTCCTTTGTTGCAAGTATCCCCATGTACTGTGCACTGATAATTGCCGTATATAGGCCCAGAATTATATGTTCAGAGTGTGCAGACAATGGAAATGAGTTTTCTTTATTTTGACCTTTTCCATCTCACAGCACATTGTATTATTGTTAAATTAGACATATGTGTCCAATCTCTTGAAGTGTGCCCTGTCTTTCAGTATGTGTCACTTGTACTGTGAGTCATCAGTAGTGTTTGGTAATATAAGAAGATTCTTGGCACAAACATTTTTTTGTTTTGTTTTTTTGGGGGTGGATCTGAGATGACACTTTTAATTTAATGCTGCGGCATAAATGTTTGTTAGCTGCTAAAAACTAATATTCGTTTTTACTTTTAGCATCTGCCTGCCACTACTTTGAATGTTGTGAATCTTTGTGCTTATTCTGAGTAATTGGTCAATAACGCTTATACCATCTAATAATAGAATTGTAGATTTGGTGGAATAGATTTTGAAGTTCTTTAACTATTCTTTTTTGGTAATACATCAGTTCAAGCTTAATGAAAACTGCTTGTAGTTTCTTTATTGCACTTCAATAATTTTTTTTTCTTCTACGTCTTTGTTTCTCAAATTATCTTAAATAGACTAACTGCGCATATACAGTTCTCCCTCAAGTTACATTATTATTATTAATAAATATTCTGGGACCACCCTTGTAACTTTAAAATATTGTACCGTAACTTGAGACTATAGCTAGTAATTGTTTCAGAAGCCTCCAAAATGTTAACCAAAAATAAGGAAAAATTAACACTAAGGAAGGAAAAGTTCAAAAAAAGCTTTAAAGTGTAGCTAAACGTTTGACAAACTTCTGACATATCATAGAGACATGTCAGAAGTTTGGATTGGTGGGGGTCCGAGCACTGAGACCCCCACCAATCGCTAGAACGAAGCAGCTGAAGTGCTCGTGTGGGCACTTCGTGTCTGTTCGGCTTTTTCCGGAAAGCCAATGTATCGGTGTACGGGCTCATAAACTTTCTATTGCGTCCGTACACCGATACATTTATTTCCGGAAATAGCTGAACAGGCACGAAGCGGCTAAGCGCTCATACGAGCACTTCAGTTGCTTCGTTCTAGCGATTGGTGGGGGTCTCAGTGCTCGGACCCCCACCAATCCAAACTTCTCACATGTCACTATGATATGTCAGAAGTTTGTCAAACGTTTAGCTACACTTTAAGCTAGTGCATTGCTTTCTATATAAAGAACAAGAGCTTCTGCAGGGTTGTATAGTACAAACAGTATACAGTAATAGTAAAATGATGTTTAAAGGAGAAGCTTCAACTGGAACAGGTAGGGAAAAGTAATTTACATTTAGCAGAAATAGAGAACAGCAATGTACATGTAGCACAAGTAAAGACCAGTATAATATAGCACAGTTAGAGGGCAGTACAGTACATGTAGTACAGGGAGATAACTGTACAGGACATGTAGTACAGGTAGAGATCAGTAAAGTACATGTAGTACCGGGAGATAACCATACAGGACATGTAGTACAGGTAGAGAGCAGTACAGTACATGTAGTACAGGGAGATAACCATACAGGACATGTAGTACAGGTAGAGAGCAGTACAGTACATGTAGTACAGGGAGATAACTGTACAGTACATGTAGTACGGGTAGAGAGCAGTACAGTGCATGTAGTACAGGTAGAGCGCAGTACAGGGCATGTTGTACAGGTAGGGAGCAGTACAGTACATGTACCACAGGTAGAGAGCAGTACAGTACATGCAGTACAGGTAGGGAACAGTACATGTAGAACAGGTAGAGAGCAGTACAGTACATGTAGTATGGGTAGATGCATAGCAGTACAGTACACTTAACAGGTAGAGAGCTGTATAGTACATGAAGTACAGGTAGAGAGCAGTACAGTACATGTAGTACAGGTAGAGAACAGAACAGTGCATGTAGTAGAGGTAGAGCGCAGTACAGGGCATGTTGTACAGGTAGAGAGCAGTATAGTACATGTAATACAGGTAGAGAGCAGTACAGTACATGCAGTACAGGTAGAGAACAGTACATGTAGTACAGGTAGGGAACAGTACAGTACATGTTGTACAGGTAGAGAGCAGTACAGTACATGTAGTACAGGTAGAGAGCAGTACAGTAGATATAGTACAGGTAGAGAGCAGTACAGTAGATGTAGTACAGGTAGAGAGCAGAACAGTAGATGTAGTACAGGTAGAGAGCAGTATAGCACATGTAGTACAGGTATAGAGCAGTACAGTACATGAAGTCGGGTAGATACATAGCAGTGCAGTACACATAATGGGTAGAGAGCAGTATAGTACATGTAATACAGGTAGAGAGCAGTACAGTACATGCAGTACAGCTAGAGAACAGTACATGTAGTACAGGTAGGGAACAGTATAGTACATGTTGTACAGGTAGAGAGCAGTACAGTGCATGTAGTACAGGTAGAGCGCAGTACAGGGCATGTTGTACAGGTAGAGAACAGTACATGTAGTACAGGTAGGGAACAATATAGTACATGTTGTACAGGTAGAGAGCAGTACAGTACATGTAGTACCGGTAGAGAGAAGTATAGCACATGTAGTACAGGTAGAGAGCAGTATAGCATATGCAGTACAGGTAGAGAGCAGTATAGCACATGTAGTACAGGTATAGAGCAGTACAGTACATGAAGTCGGGTAGATACATAGCAGTGCAGTACACATAATGGGTAGAGAGCAGTATAGTACATGTAGCACAGGTAGAGAGCAGTATAGTACAAGTAGCACAGGTAGAGAGCAGTATAGTACATGTAATACAGGTAGAGAGCAGTACAGTACATGCAGTACAGGTAGAGAGCAGTACAGTACATGTAGCACCGGTAGAGAGAAGTATAGCACATGTAGTACAGGTAGAGAGCAGTGCAGTACATGTAGTACTGGTAGAGAGCAGTACAGTGCATGGAGTACAGTCAGAGAGCAGTGCAGTACATGTAGTACAGGCAGAGAGCAGTACAGTACATGTAGTACAGGCAGAGAGCAGTACAGTACATGTAGTACAGGCAGAGAGCAGTACAGTACATGTAGTACAGGCAGAGAGCAGTATAGCACATGTAGTACAGGCAGAGAGCAGTACAGTTCATGTAGTACAGGTAGAGAGCAGTTTAGTACATGTAGTACAGGCAGAGAGCAGTACAGCATATGTAGTACAGGCAGAGAGCAGTATAGCACATGTAGTACAGGCAGAGAGCAGTATAGCGCATGAAGTACAGGTAGAGAGCAGTACAGTACATGTAGTACAGGTAGAGAGCAGTATAGCGCATGTAGTACAGGTAGAGAGCAGTACAGTACATGTAGTACGGGTAGAGAGCAGTACAGTGCATGTAGTACAGGTAGAGAGCAGTACAGTAGAACAACTGTGCAGAATGGTGAACATTTTAAATTCTCTCTGTACCCATTCAGGTTAACATCTGAATGCTCTCAAAACCAAGGAAAGAGTTTTCAATTATAGCTTTATATTAGGAGGTTGCTCTTTATACAATTTCCTAATATAATCTGGGGGGACTGTGTTCTGTGCCTGCATCCAGCTGAAAAGTTATCTGCTTGCAGCCACTCCGCATTGAGGAGTGTTCTAAGCTGATTGGCTGAGACCAGGGCTTTTGCCACACTGTTCTTGCATCACTGAAAGCTCTGGTTCTGGGCGCTGTATAGTAGCTGCTCTTAGCCCACTCTTCATTGGCATGTTTTAGATGCCCTTATTTAAAGTGCCTTTGTCTCATAAGACCAGTTTTATAATATAATGGTGATGTGCTAATGTGGATACATTGGAAGTAATAATTACATCATGTGTACGTTCATGTCTCTGTGATATAAATATTTTGCAGCTTGAGAACATTACCATTATACATTTCTGTTTATCTATATCTGAAATTCTCAGTTGTCGCCTTGTTATTAAAACATGCAATAAAAAACGCACCTTGGTTTGTCAAACTCTGACAGTAATGTGATTTTAGACTGTGCGCTAATTTCATTATTTAAGATTATAAATAATGGGGAATTGTCTGCATGTTTGATTCATATCATAATTGTAATTGTTTGCCCTGAAGTCATGTTCTGTATGGCATCGAATTGTTGTTTTTTTTCTTGGTTATGAAATCTGTTCACTTAAGGACATTTATTTCCAGGTTTGTCCGTTATGGAAACGTTCAATATTTTCTATATGAGCGCTATGCTAACTAGAATTAGGCTAAATTCACACTTGCATTGTATAATCTCTTACTCTGATCTGTTTTTAGATCAGAATAAGGCTATGTTCACACCTGCGTCGGGCTATTTTGTTTTTCTGCTTCGTCAGAGGAGCAGAACAAGGTAATAACGGAAGGTAAATATCTTGACTTTAATAGGTTCCGTCGCCTTTCCGTTGGGGTGTCCGTCGTTTTACCAGAGACAATAGCACAGCATGCTGCGCTATTGTTTCCGGTAAACTCGGCCTGATCTGCCACGGAGGCCCCTAACGGAGCCTCTAACGCAGATGTGAACGAAGCCTAAGGATAAAAACGGATCCGTTAAAAATCCCATTGAAATCAATGGGATTTTTAATTGCACCCATTTGCGTCCATTATGTTAGTCATCCAATTTTTTGACGGAGATAAAAGTGCAGAGTACAGGACTTTTACTCCGTTCAAAAAAAAAAACGGATGACTAACGAATAGCTTATTTTTATCTATGGTGTCAATGTAAAACGGATATAAGCGGGTTGTAATCGGTTTGCATCTGTTATTTTGATTTCAATGGGTCTTTTAACTGATCCGTTTTTAACCTTATTCTGATCTAAAAACAGATCAGGGTAGTGGATTATACAAGTGTGAACTTAGCCTTAGCGTGCCTTTATTTTCTAACATAGTCTACATCAACACATTATACAACCATAATTTAATTTTTTTTACACCAGTTACCCAAGTTAATTATCTTGGGCTGTATTTGATATACAATTAAATTTTATCATTTGCTTTGTGTTCTTTTGATTTCAGTTTTCAGACAAGGAAGAAGCTGCTCTTAAGGATCCGATAATCAAACGATTTGAGGAGGAAGGCAATCCATACTACTCCAGTGCCAGGTGAGATGATATGTAGACTCACAAAAGGGCCCGTATCCAGGGTTTACAATGTAATGTTTCCTGTAACAGTATGAAAGGTCAGCAGATCGCTGTCTTGTTGCTTGTCAAATGGGCCCATGGTGACACATCTTGGCAAATATTTATCATCCACGGGTAATTTCCGCACAGCCGTGGCAACAGCTTATCTAAGTGGAACACTGTGATGATTGGCAATAAAAGTCCAATGGGTGATTGCTGTTGTACATAAACATGTCGATTGCTGCAGTTGCCTGAATCTAATGACATGTCTGTTGTAGTAAATACTTGTATTCCCCATAAAATAAAAATTCTGGACCATCTTGTCTTATAACTCTGTGTTATGCCATTCCTCTGTTATTCCTCTTTGAAATGTATGAATAAATTGACAACTATGTTACCATTTTCTTTGTTAATAGTTACATAGTTAGGACAGTTAAAAAAAGACATGTCCATCAAGTTAAACCAAGGGATGGGAAAAAGGGAAGGGATATGGGTACACAAGGTTGTGTCCGTACACTCTCACTCTGTCAGCACTGATTGGACAGTGTCACACCCTGCAGAAACAAGGGGAATGGTAACACCCAATTGATAATTTATTCATACATTTCCTAGAGGAATAACAGAGGAACAGCACAACGCAGAGTTCTAAGAAAAGATTCTCCAGAATTTTTATTTTATGGGGAATGCACTCAATGTGGTGAGTTCCAGTAATTCCAAAAAGTGTTTTATATTTAGACTCTAATGGTAAAGTTGTAAAATATTGGGGATTAGTTCCTGGTTCCTAATACATGATTCAGTTTATTGATACATAAATATATGAACAAAATATTCCTGTTTAAAGAAACCCCTTATTAGATATTATTAAAATTGCATGTTGTGTACTGTATAGGGTGATACGGTATGAAATGTTGGTAATATTCCTAGCTAGGATATGCCATCTCTTTATAATTGGTGGGGGGGGGTCTAACCTCTGGGTCCCCCACTAATCCTGAGAATGAAGGGGCCATAGTGCGGATTTAGTGCTGCGTCCCCTTCACTGCTTTTCCATCCACATCAGTTTAATAGACGCAACGCTAAATCATTCCCAAGATCGGTGGGGATACTAGAGGTCGGCCACCAATCATAAAATGATCCGAACTAGGAATATTACCAACATTTCATACCGTATCACCATATACAGTACACAAGATGGATAGAAAACAATATCTAATGAGGGGTTTCCTTAAACAGGAACCAGCACCCATGATAAAGTCATGGCATACCCTAGGGCTCTGCCATTACTTGATAAGATAGGAATAACCCTTTACGAGAAGTTTCTTCTGAACTGATAGATTGCATTCTCATGAATAATAGATCTGTCAGTGGAATTGCCACCTCTGCTGTATACAGCTTGTTTAGAAATTGGTATTTTTTCCAATAAGGGAGATTCATTCTAGTGAGATTTATATGCTCAGGGAATAGAAGTATGACGCTACTTTTTGGGAGTGACCAGGTCAAGCATTGTGTTCGTACACCAAGACCAATAGGAGCATAATACTGTATGAGGGAATGCTGCACACTTGTAACTTTGGCACTTTCCCTTTTGTCTCCTATTCGATGTGTTTTCTCAGTGTTTAAATTATAAATCAAATTAGAGCCAGATCCTCATTGAACAGTGTGTATTTATGAGTCATTAGGAGCCTCCAGTCCCGGTAACGTTTATCACTCTGCCTACGTTTCTTTAGATCGGCTGATCAATTTCACTAAATTACATAGACTTCTGTTTTACACGGTTTCTGGGAAGATCCATGCAGTGAATATTCCGCAATGTTTGTGGCGTAAGATGTCAAATGCAGCAAAGAAAATCCTAATCAAACAGCTGAACTTTATGTGGGGTTACTCAGAATCACTATAAATAATGGCAGCTGTGTACGGACTACTATTTAACATGAGTTTAAATGTGATTGGCTAATTCTGAATACAACCACATCCCCAATTCTAACAGGGTGTTCACACTTATGCAACCACGTTATTCTATATTGTAGTTTTTATTTTTTTATTTTTCCACCCTAAAAGATTTCAATTCTTTTTTTCAATGGGATTGTACAGATTATGGGTCACATTAAAGGTGGAAAAAGTTCTGAAATGATTCATCTTGGACTGATATTGTAACATGACAAAAAAAACTGGCATTTTAACAGGGGTGTGTAGACTTTTTATAACCAGTGTATACATCATTAAATAATAGATTAGATATAAGTAGCAAATCTCATCAGAAATTATAGGGACTCATAGCAAAACGTAGAAAGGGCTTCACCCCTCCCCCCCCCCCCGACCACAGAGAGCTCCGACAAATGTATTACTTTGAGGTTAATTTCCATAATTTCTTAACAGAGGTGTGTAGGGGTTGGCGCGCTGGTTTTCAGACATATGGGATCTTTATTAGTACTGACTGCACGCTCTGTTCATGGCTAAAAGTGTTTTCCGACACTTCTCCAAATAGAAAAGTGGCAGTAATTTTTTATAAATGAGTTGCACTCAGCAAGACTCTGAAGCTGTGCCCACTTTTACCAACAAATTGATATGTCATAAAAAGCGGTGTTGGTGTTTGGCCTGAACTCCATATTTTCCAATGTATTTATGCCATATAACCAACTGGTTCTAAATACATTGATAAATCTCCCCATAGAGCTCCAAATCCCCAGCTTCCCTTTACACAGTACATGATAAAACTCTGGGTGACTGCAGTCACCACTAGGTGGAGCTCAATGCATATGGATTTATATAGCTACGATTGAATTCAATGAGCTGTAAAAAAATTTATGTAATGAGCTCCCCCTAGTGGCAGATACCGAAAAATCTTTGGCTCTGTCAGGAAGCAGGAGTAGCAGTTCATTCCCAGCCCCCCTTCCGCTCTCTCTATAGGCCTATCACCCGGTCTTCCTCTATGGTAGGTACGCCGCTGCTTCTCATGTAATTAGCTGCATATATATTAGCTAAAAATATTTTCAAGTCTCAGTAGTGTTCTGTGATAAATCGCGTGAGGGATTTGAAAAGTCGCAGGTACAGTCATTTACTCAATGAGGATATTTACCTTCATTTCCTTGCATTTTATTAGCATGTTAAATACAATACATTAAAATATTTTCCATTCTTCTTTAACTCCTTTTCCTCAGCAGTATTTTCAGTGTTATCTTTATAACATTCTGAACGGTCTATTTCCCCAGTAATCTTGATGATGATATGACTGTGTGTATCTGCAGGTTGTGGGATGACGGGATTATCGATCCCGCTGACACCAGACTGGTTCTAGGACTGAGTCTCAGTGCAGCTCTGAATGCACCAACACAGAAGACCCAATTTGGCGTTTTTAGAATGTGATTGACTCCAGAATTATTGTATACTCTACAAAAACTTTACCAATGTGACCATTCTAATATATTCTCCTCCTGTAAAATAAAACTTTTATACAATACTGTCTGTTTTGTTTTATGGCAACTTTTCTTCTTAGGCCTTATACACATGACCGTAGCTGTGAGCACGGTACGTGATATCGGCACGAACTGGCCACATAGTGTAATCTGCGGGCTGTCCGCAATCACGGACTGTGCACACACAAGATGTGCATTGACTTCAATAAGCTTGGACCGCAATTGCGGACCCTATAATGGCATATCCTCTTTTTTTTTTTTTTTTTTTTTTTTTACAGTCAGGGCTCTGGATAATGGAAACCTGGTCCTGTGCATTGGCCCATACAATAGAATGTGTTCTATACTATTTGCAATTGCGGATAGTATGCGGCCGCAAATGCACGGTCGTGTGCATGAGGCCTTACTATTAAGTATTAACCATGGCAGCTAGAAGTAAAGGACTAACACAATTCCATTTACTTTCTAACCCTTAGATAGCTATGAGTAGACTTCTAGTAATTATCTGAAAGACGATGTATGTCACACAGGTAGAATTTGTACGGTGTAGTTTCAGGAATATGACCATGAGTTTTACATCAGTGGACGGAACATTTTAACCTTGAGTTTTTTAGGATAAGATTGAACAGGCTGTGCAGAGTTTATCTCGAATAAAATATCATTTGCAGCGGCTGCGGGGTGCATTTTGGATAACTTTAAGAATTCATGTCCCTATGCATTGAAGCCAATAGTTGTCCAATCCACTATTAGATTAACTTGATTTATTGGTAACTCAGGTTCCACTTAGGGCTTATTCAGACGAACGTTGCGTTTTTGCGCGCGCAAAAACCACTTGACAGCTCCGTGTGTCATCCGTGTATGATGCGCGGCTGCGTGATTTTCGCGCAGCCGCCATCATAGAGATGAGTCTAGTCGACGTCAGTCACTGTCCAGGGTGCTGAAAGAGTTAACTGATCGGCAGTTAACTCTTTCAGCACCCTCGACAGTGAATGCCGATCACAATATCGAGAAACCTGTTAAAAAAAAGAAAAAGTTCGTACTTACCGAGAACTTCCCTCCCGGCCGTTGCCTTGGTGACGCGTCCTTGGTGACGCGCCTCTCTTGACATCGGGCCCCACCTCCCTGGATGACGCCGCAGTCCATGTGACCGCTGCAGCCTGTGCTTGGCCTGTGATTGGCTGGAGCTGTCACTTGGACTGAATTGTCATCCCGGGAGGTCAGACTGGAGGAAGAAGTCGGGAGTTATCGGTAAGTCAGAACTTCTTTTTTTTTTTTTTTACACGTTCATGTATATTGGGATCGGAAGTCACTGTCCAGTTTAACTCTTTCAGCACCCTGGACAGTGACTGTCTCCTGACGTCGCGTACCGGAAATTTTTTTGCCGGTGAAGTTCGGTTCGGTTGTCCGGGTTCGCTCATCTCAAAGACACTCCGTTTGGATGTTTGTAAACAGAAAAGCACGTGGTGCTTTTCTGTTTACATTCATCCTTTTGACAGCTGGTGCGCGAAACAGGCAGTTCGCATGGAAGTGCTTCCGTGCGACCTGCATGGTTTTCACGCACCCATTGACTTCAATGGGTGCGTGATGCGCGAAATACGCGGAGATATTGACCATGTCGCGCTTTTTGCGCAGCGGACAAACGCGCAAAAAGAACGGACTGTCTGTACTGGCCCATAGACTTGTATTGGTCTGTGCGTGGCGCGTGAAAACCACGCGGCCCGCACGGACCCAATACACGTTCGTGTGAATCCACCCTTACAGGCAGGTTTTGAATACTGTACCTGAACTTAGCCTTGGCCATGTTGAGAAATGCAGAAAACATGCTGTGCCATTAAAACCTCTCTTTCTTATGGTGTATTCCTGAGTCATAAGAAAACATCTACAATATATCCAACTTACGCACGGGATATCATTACTTAAGAGTATGTGACATTTAGGTAATGATATGTAAGAGTACAAATTTCTCCTAGTAATATCGACATGTGCCTACATCCGAGATCCTCACCAACACCACAATGACAAAAAACGTAATCCCCAAGAGAGCCGCAGCATCTGGGGCATAAGAAGTCGAGTCACTGTATTCATCATCCTGCAGTTGTGTGCAATGTAATGGCTTATAAAACACTACATTGTTTAGATATTACAGTACATTAATTTTAAATTAAAAGAAAATGTAATTTGTTAGAGAATATTATATCCTGTTAGGGTCCCAATTACCTGTTGTTCTATGCTATGATTTTATTCTATTCATTATATCAAAATCTAGCCTCTACTTCTTATTTTCTTTGATTGTTGCTTTCAGTTTTGTATTGTACAAGTAGAAACCAGCAGAAAGAAACACTAAATAAGACATGGAAAATAGACTAAATAAAAAAAGTTACACTAAATCATTCCTAGATATTTCTTTCCTTAATCGTCCCTTCTCATTTGCTCCTATTTTGTCTCATTGCAATCAAAACTGAGAAATATGTAAAGATATTTTCTATACGTGTCCCGGGAGATCAGCCATTTCCCCTCCTCACAATTCTGTGTCGGGCTGCAGAGCAACTTGTTTTTCCAAAGTAACGGGCAGCTTCCTGCCCACTATTGACTGATTTATGTGAAACGCCATCATCTTTTTCAAAAAGTATGTCAGAAGCATCTGAGTTGTGTATTATGATGTTCTTCAGCATCTGGAAATCATAACTATAATATACACACTGCAACTGCTGAGGAACTTCTTTTTACTGTATAGACTGGGACTATACTACATGTCAGCCAATCAGTAGTTGGCACAGGAGAAGGAACGTTCTACAAAATTAATGTGTGACATGCTGCATCTGAAGGAAGAGATTAGTTTTACGGCTACGGGGGTATGTGGACCCACTAGGCTGTAGCGGAGTAGCAGCTGGCCAAACAAGTCAATGGAAGCCTTTAGGACAAGAGTACCTGTGTAAGAGATAGACAGGCACTCTGCGTGACAGGCACTCTGCGTGACAGGCACTCTGCGTGACAGGCACTCGGCACAGATAACAAACTTGACTCAGAAACTATACTTCGTACTGGAACAAACACAATTACTGGATATGGGATACAGTGAACAGGATACAGGAACAATGGGTACAGGATACAACTAAGGGACCATTTGCTAAACGAACATGGATAGACACAACAACGCTCAGGCACAGGAAGGAAGGATAGCTTTAGGTAGGGCATGGTGCACAGGGATAGGCTAGGAAAGGTTATAGTGGTGCATGCGCTGGCCCTTTAAGAGGGCACACGGGTGCGCGTGCGCACCCTACGGAAGCGAGCAGTGGGCGGGAGCAGTACATGCCTGTGTGCTCGAGGAGGAGAAAGCCGGCACAGAGGTAAAAGATGCTGGTGGCCGCCATGGATGTCCAGATAGCGGCGATTGGCGGCCGCCAGTGTTAGAATTAGTGTCTATGTAGCATTGCTCATCTCTGTAATCTGGTTCTGGCAGCAGAATGTGATGTTAGCACAAATATTATTTATAGAAGCGTCAATGGAAAATGTCTATTGATGTGTAATAGATAAGGGAACTAATCTTTCAAAGTGGCACCAAACAGAATTTTAAAAGGAGTAGTAGATTGTCTAACAAGAACCTGTTTTATTAAAGTGCCTCTTCAAGCACGCATTAAAAAAGGTATTAGCATTCAGAGGAGGATCCCCTGAAGGATTATACTTAAAACATTTCTGTGCAGATAACTAATGTAATTTAAAACTGCTGTCAAATAGAAGTACTAATGATATGACACAGCACGTACGGATTCCACCGAAAACTTGTAGTAAAATATTCTAGAAACCATTTTCACTTTGAACTTCTACATTACACATCTTATAAATGAAATGAAGTCCTATTGTACGTCTTACCAATATATAACTGCGGAAAAACAGACATCATTCATATATCTACAGAATGAAAAGACTGTGTGTCCACTACACAATACAAGCAGCAGTGTGAAAATATAAAACTACTGCACCCATCAATGCCTGGTGGTTGGTCATGGCAAACTGCATATTTTCCATTTACAGATGTAGCAGAGTGGAATTTGTCATTTAACTGTTTCCTACAAAACCATCTGGATGGAAAAGTGTAATTCACTTTAGTCTTTAGTGTATAAGTAACCTAAAATCTGCATATAGACAGCTGTCTTCTTCATTACATAAAGCTGTACTGAAGAGCAAACTTGTTTTTTTTTGTCTAAGATATAAGGGTAAGTTCACACGCAGCAGATTTGTTGCAGAAACTTTTACGACTGAAAATCCGTTCCATTCATCTGAATAGAGCTTGTAGAAATCAATGCACCTGCTGCAGAAACAACCCCTTTTAGATAGGTAAGTACAAAACAGTTAAATTGTTATCAGTGAGGATATGACATCCGGGACCTGTATATGGCTGTCCACTTCTCCAATGAAAATGGGACTAAGTCTAGGGCTACTCGGCCACTTTGGCCGCATCACAGGTAGATCGCTGTGTTGCCCAATTGTATCGCAGGCATTGAAAGTCAATGAGGCCGCGTTGCAACCTGCAGGTTCGGATTTCTTGCGACCTTGTGTTGCGGTCATGGCAACTTGCCGGCCGCATTGTGGCCACTTGACTTTCATTACCTGCAAGGCAGATCAGGAGACAGTGATCTATGGCTGCCGTGTAGCCTTAGTCTTATGCTCATGAGTGAGGCCTGAGCTGCAGGACTAGGTCTGATTGACTTATAAGGCTAGAGCTCACCAGTGATATTTGGTTACCCAAAAATTATGAATAACCCGACTTGCTTGTGACCTCAATGTTTCCCTATAAGAGCAAAAGTCACAGGCGACTTGTAACAATTGTAAGAATTTACAGTTTATTGTAGGAAAACTCCTTTTAAAATATGAAGCCTTAAAGATAACCTTACTGTAAATATGTGATTTGAACGGTTAATTTTTTAAATATGT
Organism: Rhinoderma darwinii; assembly: GCF_050947455.1. NCBI lineage: Eukaryota > Metazoa > Chordata > Amphibia > Anura > Rhinodermatidae > Rhinoderma > Rhinoderma darwinii. Next base: position 551,949,557 of record NC_134687.1, read on the forward strand.
TCTGCTCTGTATTTCATTATATTGTGAATATTCTAAAATGAATATATTAGAAGTTAACAATGAGTTGCATAACCATTCAGTCTAATCTCATGTTCTCTATAATTTAGAGTGGGGTAAATTACTTCTTATTGTAGATACCTCAATTGCTGCAGAACCTTTTTTTTTGCTTTGAGAAAATTGTCGCTTCTTGTATATATTATGTGATTGTTATGAAACGCGCTTATCTTTCTTTTCAAACAGAAGCTCTGCAGCATCTAAAGGTGAGAATTATGTTGTTTTGCAGCAGCAGGAAAACGACATATGTCACATCTATCTATCTATCTATCTATCTATCTATCTATCTATCTATCTATCTATCTATCTATCTATCTATCCATCTATCCATCTATCCATCTATCCATCTATCCATCTATCCATCTATCCATCTATCCATCTATCCATCTATCCATCTATCCATCTATCCATCTATCCATCTATCCATCTATCCATCTATCCATCTATCCATCTATCCATCTATCCATCTATCCATCTCATATCTATCTATCCATCTCATATCTATCTATCCATCTCATATCTATCTATCCATCTCATATCTATCTCTAATTTCTATATAGTTCTACCTCAGATCTATCTATCTATCTATCTATCTATCTATCTATCTATCTATCTATCTATCTATCTATCTATCTATCTATCTATCTATCTATCTATCTATCTATCAACAGGTTTTGTTTTGTTTTTCCTCAAACCACAAGTGGTAATCTCATACACCGTTCACTTGACACTTGTGTAGTCTGGGTGCTGTCTTTTGCCTGGTGATGTCAGTATAGGTTGGTCTCCTGCCCCTATATATAGCGCTCTCTCCACTCCTTAGAGCAGCCTGGACTTCAGCACCATGGAGAGCTCCCGTAGATCCCTGCTCACACTGCTCAGCTCCACTCTGCTCCTCCTTGTGGTCAGAGGCAGCTGCGAGGAGACCGACTACCTGGAGAGCAGGTCCCTGGACTTCTACTCCCCCATAGACAACAACATCCACGAGAAGGAGCTGGTATGTGATATGCATTCAATCCCATGGTGTCATATGTTGCTGGTGAATGCTGTCACTTACTGACACCAGCATCTTATACACATTCCACTATTCCAGAAGTATTGTCAGAGGACAGTGAGAGGTTTCCTTATTAGAAACTTCTTTATCTATTATACCTATAAGCATTCTTATATGATTATTATATTGGTCTGGATGTAATAACTCCTATTGTGTCTTTACTTGTTGCTTATTGCATTGATGTTCTGTTCTATGTTTCAGATTGATGCTTTGCAGGAAGTGTTAGAAAAGCTTAAAAGTAAAAGGCTTCCATCATTTGAGAAGAAGTATGGTCAGGTGCCCATGGTGAGTGATTCCTCTTCATGTACTGATAAACTTATCCTGTTCTAGTGTATAGAGCTTGGTCATATAGTTGGTTACTTTTTTATGATAATCTTTTGCTATTATCCTTTGCTACGTATTTCCCTATACTGAGATCTCTGTAATAAATATCCTACAGACTGAGTGACCTCCGCTCTTTCTTATGTGTGAGGTTCCATTTTTTATTATTGTTTTTTAAGTTTTTGGTAACATAATAAAGCTGTTTGTTTTTTTACGCCAGATAATTTTGTTATATTAGCCTCTTTCTTTATAGGTGGTGTCTCTTTATGTATTGGTGGACATATCTGCGTCACTCAGGTTTACATGCTGGTTAATGTGATCTTAGCTCAAAAGATTATTCTGTTATTATTACACAATCTTGTTACAGTCTATGTAAAAGGTCTTACGATAACTGGTATGTTTCTTGTAGTATACACAAACTAGCTATATAGAATGGGTTACATAAAACAGCATGAGTTACATTACATAGCTATCTATTTACCTAAACACAGAACACAAGTTGTTTTGCTTTGGACACCTCTATACACATTCTTCTATATATTGACCTGATCTAATATTTTCTTTATAGTTAAACACATGTATTGCTTCCATATTCAATCATTATCAGGGACTGTCACAGTATAAATATCCTACACGTTTATCTGACTGGTCTTACATATATATAGTTTTATGTCTGTTTTTATATAAGGTAACACAGTTTACCTTTGAGAGCGTGGACATTGCTTTTGTACATAGTGTAGTAGTCCCTCTGTCTCCGTTATATATTACTGTTAACTATGGTAAGACAGCTCCTCTGTGGCTGCAGACCAGCACTAGACAGTTGTAAATCAATATGTAGTTTGTGCCCAACTAATTTAGAAAATGGAAGCTATCACAAAGCTTCTGTACAAGATTGTTGTAGATTTACGATGGATCGGCACACAGCAGCAATTACAAATCCATAAACAAGTGATCAAACCTTTACATTGGGTTGTAATTATTTTTACTGTTTACATTAGATCCTATATTACAGATTTCTTTTTATTGATCTATTTCCCATTGCTTATATAGCGGCAACATATTCACTGCACTGTCTGTATCCCCATTGGGGCTCACAATCTTATTTCCTCTATATCAGACACACACCAGGGTAAATTTCTTAGGAAGTCAATGAGTAACACACACACACACACACACACACACACACACACACACACACACACACACACACACGACAACAGTGTCCCATTGTCTCCATGTGAGCTTGATGTGTTAATGTGTATAGGTTCATTTCAGAGTTATTAGAAGGCAAATCTTATTATGATGATTATCTCCTATAAAAACAATCTGCATGCAAATTCTGAGCTTAGATTAATTTTTCAGCAACTAATTGTTCGGAGCTGCGTTTGGTGGGTGTCGGACATATGCAATATAGATCTTTTTTTTTTTTTACAATTTGTTCCATTATTGTTTTAATATAGTATTCCTCCCCCCCCCCCCGTAATATGTCATATCTGTGTGTTTATCTGTATTTAGTCTGTTTTTAATTAAAAGGTTAAATGTTTTTTGACTATTCTTGTAATATTGTGTTATGTTGAAAAATACGGAACAAATACGCATGTGTAAACATGGTTTTAAATTCATTCCATTGACTTCTATGGGCTAAAAACACTACCCATACAGATCCGTAGAAAGATGGTGCGTTTTGACTGGGGTAGCCTATTATAATATTGTGCTACATCGTCCGAAATTACAATCTCAGCCCTGCCACATCTGCAACTTTTTTTTCAAGAAAGCCTGATAATGTTTCTGATAATAATCTGTAGATCCAAGAAGACCCAATAGAAAGCTTTCCAGTCAAATATCCATCAGTATTCAAATATTGGTTGGAGGATTTATTGGTTAGCATTAATCGTGTTCTATGCCAATGATTGTAATAATTATATGCGATCATTTTCTATGAAGACTGTACTTATCACTCTGATCGATTTCTCTTGGTCAAAGTGTTCCAATCATGGGCAAAAAAGAAATAAATGCCTAGGTCTAATGTTTTATAACAATCATTCTAATGATGAAAAATATTATTAATATTACAAAACATAAAATATCAGCAAAGAAAACAAACGTGCAACAAATAAATTTTTTTACAATAAATATGTGACTAATTGATAACTATGTAAAAAGATAACAGCGCTACATTTCAGTTGGATTTCCATGTAGAATTGATACGTAGATGTAACATGAATGTTTATAGTGTTCCAATGTGGTAAGACACCGGGGCAGCTCTGCTATATTCCATCTAGTGGACTGTTCTCGTCTCATTAAAAGCAACTGCTGATAAAGTATATAAGAACTTTGTCTGGCTGTCCATAGGAGCTCCTGTTTTTAATGGCAGGGGATTTAATGGCCAATGTTCATTTTCGCTGCAGCAATACACCTATTGAAATCAATGGGTCATCTGTGTAATGGATAACATTTGCCTGGTTGTTGAGAGCTGCTCTTGGTAGAAGATGGTCTGAATAATAGAATTGGGTCCTTAACAGGAGACTCCTCTTTTTCTTATTTTTTTCTTCTTCTTTTTTATTTTTTACTCAGAATGCCCTACTAGAGCCTTGGAAAATGGTTTTCTTAACTAGATGACCACTTCAATGGAAAAGGGGCTGAACATTGACTTCTTCTACCTACTTTAATGGAGAGTGACAATGCACTGGCCCTTTCATAGTCCCAGTCATCAGACCCCGACAGATTGGACTTTTATGACATGTTATAAAAGTCATTTTTCAGACAACCCCTTGAATAAAATAGATTTCAGACCTATATGCAAATATGATATGTTAAACAGAATTTAAGAAAAAATTCAAGAGACTGCTCTATCTGCAAAGCAATGTATTATAAATATTTATAATTATGTTATAATTATCATCATACATCAATGTATTTAGTTTAGGAGTGTTTTATTATATAGATGTAGCAGAACTGAATCTGCAATTCACTATGTGCATCATTACCACAATAGTTAAACCCACAGATAACATGTTGTGATATCACGATAAATCGTGGAAAACAACAAACTCAGCTCTGCTGCATCTGTATGTAATGTTACTGCAGTATTATATTGTTGTTTAGATGCTGATTTGTGTGTTTTAATTGCAGTGTGATGCAGGAGAGCAGTGCGCTGTCAGGAAAGGGCCTCGGATCGGGAAGCTTTGCGACTGCCCTCGAAGGACTTCCTGCAATACATTTCTCTTAAAGTGTTTATGAGTGAAATCTTAAGATCAAGGGGCCTTACCACCTTATATTATGGAGAGATAGAAAGCAGAGTTGATTTTTACATGAAGTATTTTTTTTATTCCTGTTCTAACTCTTGCTTTGACTATGCTGACTTATACAGTACATTTATATAGTTCTGTTTAATGTGCCTGTATTTCTTTATTATATGCATAATGACTAAATATATCTATGGCATGTAATTGTTTTGTGTAATAAAGGGTTTTTGTTAAAGGTGTGTGGCCTACCATAGCACATGTGCCGGCAGTGTCCATGTCTGCTGGGAAAAAGAACCACAAAAAGTGATGTGGATGCAAGCAGTGTTATCTCTCTAACATATATTCTGTCTGGCATTTCTGTCACAGTATATTGAATTATAAAAAGGCACATACTACAGAGAAGCTAAACACGGCACATAAAAAAAATGGATGTGCTCATTTTTTTTAAAGTAACACAACATATCTAACAAACTGACCATAGGTTTATTATTATTATTATTATTATTATTATTATTAATAATAATAATCTTGAATTTTTTTTCTCAGTTGGATTTACACATTACAGTTTTCACGGTGTTGTCAGTGATGGTGGGCAAGTAGACGTTTACGGAAGATTTATCCTTTTCCACTTTCAAGTAAAAATCATAGGACATTAAGCTTAAAGACCCTATTACAAGGCCAATGATGGGGAAAACGTGCTTTCATTCATCGGCTGATCTGCAATTGCTCATTCATCGCCTGATCTGCTCTTTTATGCAGAATTAAAAATCATTGTTGTTGGCAGCACATCTCCGTGTAATCAGAGAGATGCGCTGCCGACATGATGGAAATGTATGAGGACGAACGATCCGAGTAACGAGCGCTCGTCCCTATACTTGTCCAATCACTGCTCCATGTGATAAAAGCAAACGAGCATCGATCAACAAGTGGCCTCATTGATCCGCGCTCGTTTTCACAGCCGTATAATAAGACCTTACTATGGTGGGAAAACACCTATATGCAAAAACCTTTACTATCTATAACTTACACTGTTTATCTACCATCCACAGCAACTTTGTGTTTCTTAGGCCGTATTCACACCAGCGTGTGCGTTTTGCACGCGCAAAAAAGCACTTAACAGCTCCGTGTGTCATCACCATATGGTGCGCGGCTGCGTGATTTTCGCGCAGCCGCCATCATTATGACACTCTGTATGTTTGTACGTGGTGCTTTTCTGTTTTCAATCATACTTTTTACTGCTGTTGCCTGAATCACGCGCGTCCCAGACAAGTGCTTCCGTGTGCTGCGCGTGATTTTCCCGCACCCATTGACTTCAATTGGTGCGTGATACGTGAAAAACGCACAAATATAGGACATGTCGTGAGTTTTACGCAGCGGACACACACTGCGCAAAAATCACGGACTGTCTGCACGGCCCCATAGACTAACATAGGTCCGTGCGACGCGTGTGAAAATCACGCGCGTTGCACGGACGTATATCATGTTCGTCTGAATAAGCCCTAAATCTAATCAAATGCAATCCGGTCCCTTTAAGACCCTTTTACACAAGCCAATTATCGTTCTGGGAACGAGCGCTCACAATCATTGCCCTGTGTAAACAGGGCAACGATCAGCCGATAAACGAGCAAATGCTCATTCAACAGCGGATCGTATAGTTTATGCAGCAGAAACTATTATCGTTGTCGGTAGCACATCCCTCTGTGTAAACAGGGAGACGTGCTGCCGACATGATAGTAATGTATGGGGAAGAGCGATCGTAGTAACTAGCGCTCGTCCCCATATATATCTCTGTGTAAAAGGCGCAAACAAGTGCCGGTCAACTAGCTGTCTCGTGCTCGGTGCTCGTTTACACAACTAATCGGGCCGTCTAAGAGGACCGTAATTCTTTAAAGTGGGATTCTACAGCACAACACTAGTTAAAGCCAGAGCGGCCCCTTCTCTGCACAGGTTCACTTTTGTTCAGCTTTATCAGGAACTACAGCTGAGTTTCAGTTTTCTGCACGGCTCCAGGTTGGCTGCACCACTGTGCAAAGAAAAAGCTGAAGGGGTCCCGACCTCTTCTTTCTAGGGATCAGTGGGGGTCTGAGAAGTCGGACCTCACCAATCAGTAAGTGTCCTATTGATATGCTATTACTTAGTTTTAACTGGGTCCTTTAATCAAGTACAGGTTTTATTGCAGCCGGGAAGAACAAGGAAGTATACATGAGTGCAAGTAGCAGAGTTGTTCAAAGGACTAGGGCAATCCCATCATTCCTTTAGGGTAAGGCCACATGGAGCTGCACTGAGCTGGCCGCGACACGGCCAACAGCCGTGCCGGCACAATGTTCAGCGCAGCTGTCAAATTGGCTGTTGAGGCCGCCTGTTGTGTGTAAAACGGTCTATTACCTGCAAAATCTTGCGGTTATGAGTGGATACACCCATTAGGGGTGCACGATTTTGCAAGTAAGGGGCTGTTTTACCCACAAGAAAGCGCAGCCATTAACAGGCAATTTGACAGCTGCAACGAACAGGATGCCGGCGCGGCTGTTGGCCGAGTCAGTGCCGCTCTGTGTGGCCTTACCCTTACACTATATACAACATACAAACCATGGTACAATGATGGGCTGAATTTGAGTCTAGTTTCTATTCTGTCATATACAGTCACTTATTTTATTTTTTTAAATCCCATTGATTATGTTTATCTAATGAGCTAAACTTCATTCATATCTGCCAGCTATATTATCAATCATCCTCCCTCGGAAAGGCTGACCACATGGTACGTTATCTCAAGACTGAGTGTGGCCTGGACTTCTTCCTCAGATATATGCGAGTTAGACAGGATATTGGAGTAAATGTGTGTAACAAAGTGTTCTGATGCGAGGAAAGCAATAGCTCAGCGTTACACAATATAATTCTAATGAATTTTTATCCTACCATGACACCACAATATGCTAACTCCATTTTGTTTCTACACTTCTTGTTCATTTCCCTTCAGTTCTGACCCCCTATCTTCTAAGGCCATGTTCACACGTTCAGGATTTGAGGAGGATTAATGTGCAGGTTTCTTGCCTAAATCCTCATCTAATCCACATCCAATGCAAGTGAATAGGTTAATTTATACCCCATTCACATGCAGCGGAAACAATCAGTGCAGAATAATGACTGCTCAATATTTCGCATGGAAGAGCCACAAATAAGCCAATTGAATTACAATGGGGCTAATCCACATGCGGATCTGCTGGCAGCCTCGGATTTCTGGCGCGGATTCTTTTAAAAATCAACGTTCTGGAACATGTGAAGTACTTTCACCTCAATACGCAACGGCCAGTCCGCATCAATTTACTGCACATTTTGGGCAGATCCGCAACAGAATCTGCAACGCAGATTCTGTGCGGCATTGATGCGGACAGTTGCGGAAGAAATACGCCACGTGGGGCCATGCCCTTAGTAGTTAGAATCTATACACATCTCCCACGATGGTGTCTAATTATTGCACATGGTTAAAGTTTGTTTTTTTCCTTCCATAGTAAAATGACATATCCTTATTCACACGAACCTATAATACGTCCGTGCTACGCGCCTGATTTTCACGCGTGTGGCAAGGACCTATGTTAATGAATGGGGCCGTTCAGACTTTCAGTGAATTTCACGCAGCGTATGTGCGCTGCGTGAAACTCATGACGTCCTATATTTACCCGTGTTTCGCGCTGTACGCACCCATTGAAGTCAAAGGGTGCGTGCAAATCGCGCTCGGCACACGGAAGCACTTCCGTGTGATGCGCGCTACAGTAGTAAAAACTATGAATGAACATAAAAAAGCAACACGTGCTTTTCTGTTTGTAAACAGAAAACCAGAGTGTCATCATGATGCCGGCTGCACGAAAATCACGCAGCCGCCCACCATATGCTGATGCCACACGGACTTTTTGCGCACACAATACGCATCATTTTTTGCGCACGCAAAACGGACATGTCCGTGTGAATAAGGCCTAACAGTTCTGCAATGCATTGTAATGAACTATATACAGGAAGCGCCTAACAAACTTCAACACGGGTGAAAACTATGTCCATAAACTATTTCCTTTAACCTCTTAACGCCGAAGGACAGATATGTCCGTCCTCTGCAGCTGCTAGTTCGCGCAGGAGAACGGATATATCCGTCCTGTGATCGCGCGGGTACTGCCACTGTACCCACGCGATCAGTGGCAGGAGCACGGCTGTTATACACAGCCTGGCTCCTGCTGCAACTGCCGGAATCGAAGCGTGCTCCGATTCCGGCAGTTTAACCCGTTAAATGCCGCTGTCAATAGCTCCCTCTGTCACCCCATCGGCGCCCCCGCAAAGAAATCGCGGGTCGCCGTCGGGTTTCCATGGCAGCCGGGGGCCTAACAAAGGCCCCCAGGTCTGTCTTCAGCAAATGCCTGTTAGGCCATGCCGGAGGCATGACCCAATAGATTGCCTGTCAGTTTTACACTGACAGGCAATAATGCTTTGGTATACTAATGTCGTGGAAATCCATCGCTCAAAATATATTAGACTGAAATTTATACGAGTACAAACAGACTCTCAAGGCCAGACTCCATTAGTCAGTATACTAATTAGGATATTTCACTGATATATATCGAGAGAGGAGAAGAAAACACACAGACACGCTGAAATGTTCAAAATGCTCCTCTGAAGGATTTATTACCAAACTCAAACTGTTAAACTGAAATTCAGAAGGGGTGTAGGCTTGAGGTAAACCAATCAGAGACAATGTAACAATATTTGTTATTCAGTAAAAAGCATACAATAAAATACATCCCAGATACATCATTATAATTCTTCACACATTACGTTTTTGCAGGTGTCTTATCTCTTTTGGACACAATATTCTCGTGGAGATGGGGGAGACCTTCCCTCACGCATACTTGCCACCCTCCCATCTCCCTCCCTGTCCATATTCGCATGGGAACCAAGGTCAAAGATAAAACATACGAAATCAACATTACTTGTATTAAAGGAACAATGACTTTCCTATTCACTACAATAAAACCAAAATGGGAACTCCAGACAAGATGGCTGCTGCACGAAACTAAATCATTTAAACATTATCATCACTTTCACATATTACATATCTTAGTAATTCGGCCTCCTGCTTGATAATTCACAATGTAATTTCATACAGAGAATATAAGCAAATAAATCATCCTTCACAAACCTCCCTTTTTCTCATATTAAATTACAGAAATTATATATTATGATTATGAAACTCAAACAATATATCAATAGGGTCACAACTAATATGATGCCATCACCAATGTCCGGTTAGGGTATGGGGTCCCACCAGTGTATTGACAAGTCATGTACATCATCGTCCTCTTCTTCTCCTGTCTTCTGATTAGAACACTTGATACTGCTGACGGATTCACTCAGGTCTTTGGTCCTTACTTTGAACTTTGCTGATGTCATCGGGACTTTGTTTTGGTCCTTCTCATCTTTCAGACCACGTCTCTTTTAGTTTACGTCACCGGGCTGTACACAACACCTCATGCTGTGAGCCTGGTGTGAGATCCCACGTAGGCGGATTAGTGGAGTGTTATTGTGACACCATAAACCCTCCGCTCATCTGTCTTCTTCCTCCGGTAAGTTACTTGTCTGGGCGGCTGCTTGGAATTGTGACACTGCCGTCAGTTCATGACAAACGCGTTGTACTGGCTCCGGCTGCGCCTGCCGCACCTCAGTGATGGAGTTCATCGTATTAAAAATCTTTTAGTTCATGTTTACTGGCACTTGCTGGGGAACCCCAACCCTTGTCAATTGTTACTAATCTGGTGATAACATCTACGTACTATAAAAGTTGTTCTAAGTACATACAATAACAATGTCAGGCCCTTAAACTAAATCAAACAAACACCTTTTATATAAGAAAAACTTCTCTGTTCCAATGGACAGGGCACCTAGAAGATGTGTAATTATTGGGTACATTTCATTTGCACTTGGTGTCACGCTTCCCAGCAGGATTTGTACCTTGATCTGAGCTGATTGCCTGGAACATCTCCAGCTCACCAAAATATACACAGATTCCACATGTTTATCGGACAAATGTCGCAAACCAATTTTTCTTACTCTAATTTGTATTGCATGGGAAGGCCTCTCAAGGTCTGTTCTCTTCGTGGGAGGCGGGTATGATAAGGTTGGCACCGGTCTGCCAGGACTGTTCTGTAGGCAAATCAAACAGCTCTAACAGAATTTAGCAGCAACAGCTGTAAATCCTGGGACATACCAATTAGATCTTACCAAATCGATTCTTGCAGTCTTGGGGCATATGTGAGGTCATACACCATCAATGCAAGTGCCATCAAGAGTGCCTTGGGTGTTACCGGTTCACGTTCCCTTATCCGTCCACATTCTGTTAGAATCTGGTTCTCACACCTTCCGCTCCCAGTTGGACTCTTCCTGTGGAGAACAAGCTTTTTCATTGTATAAACATTAATTGATCTTAATCAAATAATTAATTTGAAGAAAAACATTAACAAATAACATCTTTACATCAAACGTTCACATTGAGCAATAACTAGAAGTGATACATGCAAACTCATTTTTATTCTTTATATATATATATATATATATATATATATATATATATATATATATATATACACACACACACACTGCACAGAATTTTCCTTTCACAATAACAACGACAAAAAACAAATATCTAAAATTGTTTTCAAATGGGAATATTCCACTTCTGTACCTTTTATCTGACGCATGACTCTAATAGTCCAATGCTAAGGCTGATCCAGAACTTTACATAAAACTTAACTTCAGTATTTAATATTCCCACAACACTTCTGAAATACAATTATTAAACAAACTAACTTTGGGATAACATCTGGAGAACTGCTGATATCTTATTGTACAAACATCAGGTCAATACTTGGGATAACATTGTTCCCCTGTCACTTACACACAACGTCTGCAGTGGGGAAAATACAGGCCGGGCTTCAGGCCCCCCTGAGAACAGGTCTACACACACGAGCACATTGTCATACACTTCTACCTCGGGTAGTTGTATGTTCTGCAGTCGCTGGGACTGTTAATCTGGCCGGGCTGCACTTTTCACAGGTACCTTTGCTGTTTTACCTATGTCATGCCGTGCGCACATCATGCCGGCTGCTACAAACCTAGTAATGCATTATTGTATCCAGGGACAAGCCAATTTACTGATACCTGGCTGCATATACCCTTGTTGTCAGTTCTGTTTTCTCTTGCTCTCTCAATTGGCTTACCCAATGATCCAATAAAGTTCCTACTACCAATGGGCCCATAATTGTGGGCAATGCCAAAAGTGTACCTAGAGTCAGTGTAAATGTCGTCCGTCTTACCTTCTGCCAGGTTACAAGCCTCAGCGAGCACCTCCAGCTCCGCTCCTTGAGATGAACAAGAAGGTGAGAGTGGTTTCTGGGTAATTTACCCAATAACTAGAAGTGATACATGCAAACTCATTTTTATTCTTTATATATATATATATATATATATATATATATATATATATATACACACACACACACACTGCACAGAATTTTCCTTTCACAATAACAACGACAAAAAACAAACAAATATCTGGAGTTTTACTGTTCCACATTCATCTGATGATCCAGAACACTTGTAAATCCCACCCACCAGGTCCTGTAAATACCTGATTAATACAAAAACAAACAAAATATGTTACTGAAATCTGGCATAAAATAAACAATATTCAAACAATTTTTTTGTTTTGCCTTCTCCCCATCTAAATCTGTAAAGACTCATCTGTGAGTGACGTCACCTCGCCTCCTGTGTAAATTTGCTGGACGGGGATGGTCTCTTACACAATACCTCATATTGGGTGGAGACTACAGCACAGCTTACCCAGTGCCATATTCACCGTTCTGGAAGGATCTGGAACCATCTACACAGAAAAACCTCAAAATGTAGGTTACTGTCATACACATTTAATCTGGGTTACTCCTTGAAGCTCATACACATTTTGTAGATCTCCTAGAACCAAATTTATTAATTCAAAACAAAATAAAACACAAAACAAAACTACCTGATCAGTCCCTTCACCATTCTCTCCTATTTGGACTCTGCGAAAGTAATGTAGCAGGGTTCAAAACTACATATCAACATAATAAAATTAGGCACTCTATCGGGGGGGGGGGGGGGGGGCACTAGTTTAACCCCCTGTAATACACAACAGCCTGGAACAAAAAAAAAAGATTACTTTCTCCTGACAAAAATACATTTTATCTTTAAAATGACCTGCAACCATTTACCTGTAAAATAAACATCTCACATTTTCAAAAATAACATTTAGGCAGCACCATAGCACGCGCCTCATGTGTGAAAAGAAAAGAAAAAAAAACAAGACAAATGTAATTAGTTATTCAATAACACAGAAAATAATATATCTGGTAGTATTAATTACTGCAAACCAATAAGCTGTACATAAGAATAGGGAACAGAGGGGGCACATACATTTTCAAAACCCCGTGTCTCACAATATCTGTAGTTTAATACATTTGAATTAACATCAAAACATTCCAACATTAAATCTTATCACATTATAACACATTAATATGCAGTATAGCTTTTATCTTTTTACAAACAGATCCAGCCGGCTGTAATATTTTTCTCGCTTGGTGTAGTTACAGACGACTGGGCGTGCGCAAAAATAAGACACGTTACATAAAAAATGAAAAAAAAGTGGAACTGATTTTAACCCCATACACAAAACACTAACATTTTTAGACATTACTGCTGTTAAAAATAGGAAACATACAATATAGTTCTGCTTTTATTGTGGCCATTAGTTTCAAACTTCAGACATGTTACATTACACACATCACACAGATGTCTCATCACATCACACATGTTACATTGCACACATCAGACATCACACATCACACATCACACAGATGTCTCATTACATCACGCATGTTACATTGCACACATCACACAGATGTCTCATTACATTACACTCCCCCCGTTCTGACCCACATTAGTCACTGCAATGTACCCGGCTGCTCCGTTTTCTTCACTCTTCCAATGAAAATTTACACCTGTATTTAAATTGTTCTTTCTCACATCATCTTACTTGTAACCACCTGTAATCACCTGCTTTGTCCTTTTTAACTTATGCCTTGTCCTGGCCACTCCACTCCCTTTCTCAACTTTCCACAAACCATTGTCTTTATCACATGCAAACATCCATCTTACAGCTGCCAGCCTCTTCAACAATTTTTTTACAGTGTGTTATTTTGCCTTCACATGCTTTACAATTAAAGCCCCAGCTCCTTTTGCTCATTCTAATGTTGGCCGGGACCAGTGCCCCAAAGCATCTTTGTCCAACTTCCTCCTGACCCCATGGTCAGAGAGCAGTAGGGTGATTTCCGGTAAATCCCCCACCTCCAGGCAAACAGGCCATGCCACGTTTGCCGACAGATATCTCAGACCAGTCTATCTCCTAGACTGTCTTACCAATACGATATCAAAAGTCGTTCCTCCAGACATTCTAGCAGTAGGATCCTCTGATCCCTCACTGGATTCAACATCAAGAACAGACAAAATGCTGCCAATCAACAATTACAAGAGCAAATTCTTCAACACAATCGACATTCATGAACCTCCATTGATTCAAGCAGGAGTTGGTCACTTCACTTATGCAGAACACTTGCTGCCGGGGTGTGTCTTTCAGTTCATACAGCCCGTGATGTAGCATATATCCCAAACTCTTTCCTCTAGCACTTTGCAATGGTTTCACATGCAAATTATATTTGGTAACATATATATATTATCCTCCCCGCTCAGTCGTTCACTTTGTGGGTTGTAGTTTAGGGGGCTGTTATCTATGTTGGTGATAATTTCTTTACGGGCTATGGGTCTGATCCAATACCAATGTTCTTCACTGTAATTACTACTACGACACAGGTGGCACCTGGGGTAAGTGTCAGGGTCATTCATTGAATACAGGATGTTATATTACAACGGTATTCAATCCAGCGGTCTGATGTTATACTACTACAGACTTAATTACTTGGATGTTATTTTACATCAAAGTGTATATGCCGTATTATCATCTGCTAGAAATCAGTCTGTACTGATTCCCACCTTATGCCAGTCTGGCAATGCATACAACTGGTTTATGGACCCTTACACACAATATCACTGTCTGGCAATGCGTTAGGAAAATATAAATGATTTTCTAATACAGTATACAAAGTTTTCCCTGTTGCACTGGGTAATGGTATTGAGTGCAAATTCAATATAGACACAATTGCTTCTCCTTGCACTGGATTGTACATTATCAGGACTTAACCATTGAAGCCCCTGTGGTACTACAGGATATTACTCACAACTATCCAACTGTCCTCTCACCTACAAACAGTCAGTACCTCCCAACTATAATCCCAGACAAACGGGTAACAGAACAACTATTAATCCTCAACAATTTTACACAACTAAATAACAAATGACGCTACAACAAAGCAGCAAGTAGAAGTTTTGTTTTTTCCACACAGTCCAGACTACAATCTTTTCATTTCAAATACTTCACATGTGAGTTACGACTTCTCTCTGCCATGCGCTACATCACTGCATTCCAAAGGCGGAGGTTTTACACTTCTCACAATTGTTAACAATGTAATTGCTGGCAAAAATTCTCTCATGTCTTTCATATCAACAGTTTAAGATCCCGTACACACCTGCAATCCTTCATCACACAAAAAGCTTCAACATACCTTTTTGGATCCATCTTTCAACCCGTTCTGACTAAGGACCCTCGTCCAAAGAAGTGACGTCTGACAGCTAGATTCCAAGGCTTACGCAATACATGTGTGAATGGTGTAAGAATAAGCTCCTTACCTACCGCAGTTTTTTGTAATTCACAGATGCAAAGCCAGACCTCTCCAGTGACAGCTTATCAGACGTGCAATCTTCCTGGGTTTTATCGGCACCATTACTGTCATGGAAATCCATCGCTCAAAATATATTAGACTGAAATGTATACGAGTACAAACAGACTCCATTAGTCAGTATCCTAATTAGGATATTTCACCGATATATATCGAGAGGAGAAGAAAACACACAGACACGCTAAAATGTTCAAAATGCTCCTCTGAAGGATTTATTACCAAACTCAAACTGTTAAACTGAAATTCAGAAGGGGTGTAGGCTTGAGGTAAACCAATCAGAGACAATGTAACAATATTTGTTATTCAGTAAAAAGCATACAATAAAATACATCCCAGATACATCATTATAATTCTTCACACATTACGTTTTTGCAGGTGTCTTATCTCTTTTGGACACAATATTCTCGTGGAGATGGGGGAGACCTTCCCTCACGCATACTTGCCACCCTCCCATCTCCCTCCCTGTCCATCTTCGCATGGGAACCAAGGTCAAAGATAAAACATACGAAATCAACATTACTTGTATTAAAGGAACAATGACTTTCCTATTCACTACAATAAAACCAAAATGGGAACTCCAGACAAGATGGCTGCTGCACGAAACTAAATCATTTAAACATTATCATCACTTTCACATATTACATATCTTAGTAATTCGGCCTCCTGCTTGATAATTCACAATGTAATTTCATACAGAGAATATAAGCAAATAAATCATCCTTCACACTAAGTATACCAAACCATTATATATGCGATCAGCAGATCGCATAGTGAAGTCCCCTGGTGGGAGAAAAAAAAATGTAAATCAGTTAAATAAAGTTTGTGAAAAAAAAGAAAATAAATTACAGTCAAAATCAAATAAAACTACTTTTTTTGCCCAAAAAGTGGTTTTATTTAGTAAAAGTGTCAAAACAAATAACACATACACATATATGGTATCCCCGCGATCATAATGACTTGAACAATAAAATGAACACATTAATTAAACCGCCGGATGAACGGCGTCCAAAAAAACCGCAAAAAACTACGGCAAAATTCTCTCTTTTCTCCCATTCCCCTCATAAAAAATTTAATAAAAGTTAATCTATAAGTCCTATGTACCCCAAAATAGTACTAATGAAAACTACACATTGGCCCGCAAAAATCAAGGCCACATACGGCCACATTGACAGAAAAATAAAAAAATGACGTCTCTTGGAATGCGGCGATGCAAAAACAAGTAATTTTTTTCTAAAAGGGTTTTTATTGTGCAAACGTAGGAAAACATATAAAACCTTTACATATTTGGTATCCCCGTAATCGTGCCGACCCATAGAATAAAGTTAACATGTTATTTACGCTGCATAGTAAACGGCGTAAATTTATAACATGAAAATTAATGCTGGTATAGCTGCTTATTTTCAATTCTCTCCTAAAATAAAGTTAATAAAAGTTAATCAATATATTATAAGCATGTAAAAATGGTGTAATTACAAAATACAACTCGTCCCGCAAAAAACAAGCCCTTATACGGCTATG
Source organism: Rhinoderma darwinii (assembly GCF_050947455.1). NCBI lineage: Eukaryota > Metazoa > Chordata > Amphibia > Anura > Rhinodermatidae > Rhinoderma > Rhinoderma darwinii. The sequence continues at coordinate 551,966,665 of NC_134687.1, forward strand.
TCGACGGAATAAAAAAAAAAGTTACGACTCTTGGAATGCGACCGTGAAAAAGCAAGAAATAATCCTTGGTCATTAACGCGCAAAATGGCCTGGTCATTAAGGAGTTAAAGGGAATGTGTTGCTAGAAATTTTTTTTTTTTTTTTTTTTAGTTAAACTATTATTATTTGAGTGATTACACATTGTTTTAATTTTTTTAATTTTTTCACAAGTCAGGAAATATTATAAATTAGCATTAACATTTCCATGTGCTGGGCACTAGAGGGAGCAGTTCCCAAAATTGCAGCATGGTCAATGTGGTAAAGCAACCTCATTGCTTTATGCTGCAAATTTGGGGTAGACACACTGTCTAGTGTCCTCACACAATCCCCCTCCCTTATTCTGGCTAGTGCCAGGAGAAGGAGGAGGTTGAATCTTCAAACCTCCTACACTGTGTGCCGCCATTTTCTGAGTGACTGCACAGTGTAGGAGGATTAGATACAGTGCTAAGCAGACAGTATAACACGAACATAATACACACATCACATACACAAACATAAATGACCTGCTCCTGCCGCCGCTGCTGCCTCCGCTCCTATTCCTTGCGCCTTCGCTTCCTTAAACATATGGCCGGAAGCCGCGGCCGCATGCGCCGTTCCCTCACAGACAGTGTACGCTGCAGAGAATGGAACGGCTCCCGTTCGCATTCTCTATGGGGATGTATGTGCCGTATTCCATCTCCGTATGTGTCGTTAATCGACACATACAGAGATGAGAAAAAAAATGGCAGCCCCCATAGAGAAATAAAAGTAAGAAAAAAGTTAAAAGCAGAACACAAGAACACAAATAAATTAATTTTATTTTATTATCATACTAAAAGCAATATGATAAAAATAAATAAAAATTCATGGCATCTTCCCTTTAAAAACGCAACAGAACTGCAGCATTACAAATGCAAAAAACGCATGCAGTTCACCGCATGCGGTTTTAAAATGCAACAAAACCGCGTCAACGACGCACCGTGTGGCCTTACCCGTAATGACCTAAACACTTTACTAATTGCTGACATAACAATCCAATAATATACTTGAATTACCTAAAATAATCCACTGGAGCTATACTATATACTTTTCAATCATGATATCCCTAGTAAAATCAGACTATTAAAATCAAGCTGATAGTTACCAGGATATTTAAGGGGGCCACCTGGCTTCTGTCTGTGTAAAGACAATGAGCAGATCTCATCCAGTTGTGTATGGCCAAAGTACTGCAATTGACATTGTTGTTCTACACAAAAGACAGGACCCATAGAAATATTCATGATAAACCAGGCGTGAACTGTGTCGTGTTCTTTTCTTTTAGGGCTTATTTAGACGAACGTGTAATACGTCCGTGATACGTGATTTTCACGCGCGTCGCACGGACCTATGTTAGTCTATGGGGCCGTGCAGACTGTCCGTGAGTTTCACGCAGCGTGTGTCCGCTGCGTAAAACTCACGACATGTCCTATATTTGTGCGTTGTTCGCGCATCACGCACCCATTGAAGTCAATGGGTGCATGAAAATCACGCGCAGCACACGGAAGCACTTCCGTGTGACGCGCGTGATTCGCGCAACAGCAGTAAAAAGTATGAATGAAAACAGAAAAGCACCACGCATCATACACGTTTGACACACGGAGCTGTTAAGTACCTTTTGCGCGCGCAAAACACCGCTTTTTTTGCACGCGAAAATCCCACACGCTCGTGTAAATCCGGCCTTAAAGTATTGAGTATGGTCTGCCCAGGACCATTTTCTATCACACTGTGATCACACCGCTGATAGATGATAGATGATAGATCAAAGACAGTGGGCTTCTCTTCTAAGGAGAGACGGGGGAAGATAAGGAATGGGGGGGGGGGGTAACCTAAATTGGATCTGTGGGGGAGATTTTAAATATTGTCACGAGATGCATTTTCTTATGAGAAGGTGAAAATGGCACAAGTTGCGCATGCACTGTGCTCCACTTTTTTGTCGGTTTCTTACAGAATTTTGCCATATTTTGCTCATCATAGAGTCCCCCTGTAAGTTCATCTTCTGCCATTACATTTGAAAACAGTTTAGTAGTGCCTCACAGTTCAGTACTGCACTACCCTCTTGTCAGGGACAGATTACTCCTAGTCACTCCTAGCCGCCTCCAAATTCCACACCGCTGACACACCAATCAACCATGGAAGGGCATGTTTTGGAAGCATAATGAATGACTATTCAGGAAGCCAGCAGTGGCCAGATGACCCTTTTACACTTATTTGCATCTGGCCACCACTGTTTTTAAGGTTTGGTTTTCAAAGTTATTTTATAATTTTTTGCATGAACGGACAGAGCAAAGATGGAAATTATTATGAAGATATTAATGAACTACATAAGATGTTTGTGCGGTTGATTGTCCCAAAACCAGCTGACAGGTTGGTGTTACCCCATCTTACCTATGGCACCCAGACCTCACCTAACTTCTTATTATAATCACATATAGGAGAGGCGGCCTTGCATGTGAATGACCTTTTCCGCTGAAGTATATAGGAGTTATGGAGGCAGCCAAGCCAGCGACTCCCTTACACTTTAATAGTGAGACCACCTTGCATGTGTTGTTACCTCTTCACCTCTTCTCTTCTAGTGGATAAGATCACTGAATTGCCAGCAGGGCACCCTTATTTTTCAAAGAGGTGGGAGTACCAGAGCTGACAAGTGTATACCCTAAATATATACATAGTGACTGCCTGGGGGACGACGACAATATAATGCTGGATAAGGTGAATCGGAAGAACTGGCCTCAGAAGAAATTGCAGTTGGTGGAAGCCTCCTAGGTCCAGAGGGTGGAGGAGACCCTGGGGCACATGCGCCATGTACCCTCCCAATCCAGTCCTGCTCCTTGTTATGTAATGTATCCCTTGATTTAAGTCACATATTTGCACTGCTATCCAGAACATCAGGATTTAACGGAAGTTTTGGTGATATTATCCTATTAGACTTCACTAAAGGTTTCCATATAAACCAATATGATACGTATTAAGCATTGATATTTGAGAGAGGCATCTTAGAACTAATGTCTTTAATGAATGTTAGCATCCCATTTGGGATCCATTAGCTAGGCTGTAATGTCTTGTTAAATTAATATATTCCCATAGAATCATAATTATCTTACGGAGAGGAGCTGAAAATCGGTGCTAAAGTGATTTGGAAACTCTGGTCCATTTGTGTAAATAAGTTATGTTTGTTACTTGTTGTACACCCATCTGCTTTAGAGCTACCATAATGTCAGATTGAAGCCTAAGAAGCCAAAATGTTATGATGTTTTCTCGCACTGGCTGTACTAACAATCTCGTTAGGGCTACACAGTAATGTCTGTCGTGTATGTGCTGTGCGCCAAGTTTCTGCAGTTGCATCGCCCTTCTCCCCTCCTCCCCTCCTCCCTGTCTTCTAGTTACTATATTTCTCTAGACACAAATTTTGAGGACTGAGTCATTATTACTGTCTGGGGCATTATGGATGGCGAGTTTGTGTAGAGGATGTGGTATAGGTAGGGAGGGTGCTGGAAAATTGAGGAGCCAAAGAAGTCTGTGTGTCAAATTTTGCAGAGATGAATTGTGGCTGGAAGAAGTCTTTATGTCGATCTGGGCCAGGTGTAAAATAAATGGAAAGTGAACAACTCCAAGCATAGAAGACGTCATCTGTGAGTCATTGGATTTAACTGTAGCATAATCACTTATATGGTCTGCATAGCATCTGTGTAGGACTGGTATCTACAAATACGCGGTCACTGTATACTGGTAATATTGGTCAATTTTAGACACTATAGACATTAATGGTAATATGTGGTCAATGTGTGGCAGTATCACTTGTATAGAGCATTGGCGTATGGAGGATTTAGGATTTAGTAGAAAATGCAAGGCGTGGGCAGGAGAGAAATTAAACTCCAAACCAGACAAAATCAGTTCAGACCATACCTCAAAATTAATTCAGACCCCTAAATAAATTTTGAGATAGAACGTTATGTGCACTGGTGTACACCATGTCCTGACACTAATTGCAGTCAGAACAGGTGAATGGGACCTGGGAGCAAGGAGCAATAAGTGATGCGGGAGCAAGGAGGACTAAGTGATGCGGCAGCAAGGAGCAATAAGTGATGCGGGAGCAAGATGGAATAAGTGATGCTGGGCGCTATTTAAAAAACAACAACAACATATGAATATGTGTTTGGACCTGCATAGGACAAGATCCTTAACAAAGTTGCAGATACTTTAAAAAAAAGAATTCCCTACATGAACCTGGACAACATAGGAAGATAAGTTTCTTTCGTATTTCTTATTTTCAACTACAAGAACCCAGAGGTACGTAAGGGCAAAACAGTAAGATGGCGTTATCCTAAAGGGGTCAAGGGGAAAAGCATCTTTCTCATGGCCAATCATCAAAATCAAGACAAACAATGACGCCAATGTGGGAGAAAGAATCTTGAGGTTTTACAAGGAATTTTAAAAATTTACATGAAACTCTTGGATCATGAAATTGCGAGAAGGAGACACAATATAATTCAATTCTCCTGCTTTAAGGAGGCTCTGTCACCACATTATAAGTGCCCTATCTCCTTCATAAGGAGATGGGCGCTATAATGTAGGTGACAGCAGTGCTTTTTGTTTAAAAAAACGATCTGTTTTCACCACTTTATTAGCGATTTTAGATTTATGCTAATGAGTTACTTAATGCCCAAGTGGGCGTGTTTTTACTTTAGACTAAGTGGGCATTGTACTTACAGCAGAGGAAGCGTACTCTTCTTGTAACCTGTCATCTACAGCGTAATCTCGCGAGATTACGCTTCCTCTGCTGTAACTACCACAGAAACAGTAACGAAGTGCAGAGATTGTGAATAGACATCCCGTGGAATGTCTATTCACTGTCTAAACACTTCAGTATTGTTAATGTGTTAGTATAAGACAGCACATAAGGATCTAACAGGATCCCTATGCGCTGTATAAATGAATGGAGAGGAGTGCATGACGCTGATTGGTCAGCGTCATACACTCCTCTGTACAACGCCCACTTGGTCTAAAGTAAAAACACGCCCACTTGGGCATTACGCAACTCATTAGCATAAATCTAAAATCGCTAATAAAGTGGTGAAAATAGATAGTTTTTTTTAAATAAAAAGCACTGCTGTCAATCACCTACATTATAGCGCCCAACTCCTTATGTAGGAGATAGGGCACTTATAATGTGGTGACAGAGCCTCTTTAAGGAAGTAGCTGGAAAATGGGTTACTAAAACTCCTATAAATGCAAGTGTTCACTTCAGTTCCCTTTACAGACCAGTGCTTAAGGAGTTTTTCCACAAACACATGTATCCCCTCTCCACTGGATAGGGGATACATGTGTATTCGCTGGGGATCCAACAGCTAGGAACCTCAGAGATGAGGAGAATGGGGGACTGAAAGTTCCTCAAAGTGCTCCATGACACCGTGCATATAAACCATGCTGTTGTAGTCTAGAATAAATACAACCTATAACCCCTTAAATAAATATGCACGACACACTGGTTTATTTATCAAGTGAGTTGACTCAGGGGTCGGCCACAGCTTTTATTATTCATATAACTTATTAAGTAATCAAAAATAGTAATATTTATTTTTTGTTATAAATTGACCTTAACTGTATAACATACACATAACATAGGTCAATTGAAACCGAACCCGCATACCAGCCTAAAACTGAGGGCATGTGGGTGAGAACCAATAACATTCCCCACCAAAGTCTCTCCGACCCCCAGCCAACAGAAACAGAGCCTGCTCTAAGCCATCCTGAAGCCCGGAAAGAAAAATGTCAGTAAGGTTGTCAGGGAGCAGTAAGAAACGGTTGTCCACTTCAAGCTGTCTGTGTCGTATAACCAACATACACTGAGAACAAATGAACCGAGAAACCCTGGTATTCAATAATCACCTGCCCCTCTCAATAGCAGTGGTATCCCTGGCCCCGTGCCAAACCACCAGTTGGATGATCTCAGACCAGACCAAAACCCTTTCAGGGAAGAAAGAAAAGAAGCGTTCCAGATCTGACTGTATCGGATCAGTTCACCCAGGCGAACCGAACAATATCCACACTGACGGTCGGGTGCCATTAGCAGACCAGGTGGATGGGGCCAGGTACGATCTCACAAATGGCACTAATTGGGATCCAGCAGCCTCCACAGTGCCTCCGGGCAGGGGTTCCCCATGGGGTCTGCCTGCGGACAGAGGGAACGAAAAACCTGCCAATTGAAATGAGAAAGAGAATCAGCAATGCAATTCGACACCCCAGGAATGTTGCGAGCCCGGAACTGGATATTACATTGCAAGCAATGCAAGACCAGATGACGAAACCGCACCACCACCGGCTATGAGGAAGAACTGAGTTTAATAATAGCAAAAACCACACTCAAACTATCAGACCAAAAAACAGCAGAGCTATTAGACATAGGGCCCCCCAAAGATCTACCGCACCACTATAGGGAAAAGTAGGGTCAGGTTAGCACACCAACCCCTAAATCACCATTCATCAGGTCAGGGGGCAGTGTACCAAGCCGAGGCAAACATGACGACAAAGCCCACAGCACCCAACGCATCGGTAAGCGATCCCAAATCACGATTAGAAACTAAGGGAGTACATCAACAGGTGCGACCATTATATTCCTCCAAAAAGGTACACCAAATACGTAAATCAGCCTTAATGGAAGAAGAAATGCGGATAAAGTGAGAGGGTTGCAAAACACCTGCAGTAGCCAAGGATAGATGCCTGGAAAAAATCCTACCCATGGGCAGGATCCAGCAAAAACCAACAAACCCAACAAGGACTGAATCTGCCGAAGCTGCAGCTTGCGCGAGGTCAACGCCAAATCCAAAGAATACCTAATCTTAACAATTTTAGCCTCTGGCAAGCGAAACACCATTTCCAATTAATTGATCTCAAAACCTAAAAAACAAAGCGATGTGCATGGGCCCTCTGTCTTATCCTCAGATGGGGCGACATTTATCGGGCTCCTTTTTGGAAACCACGCCCAAGGGAGAAACCTGCAGGTTAAAAAATGGGGAATCAGGGAACGGGCCAGCCATACGACCCATCACAACCTCCTTCCCCACCTTCTCACTGAGTATTATGGGGAACTCCGAAGCGGATTTAAAATTTTTAGAAAAAACAGGATCCGCACTGTAAGTAAACGGAATGAAATAACCGTGAGAAAAACCAACTCTTATCAGGGTGGCCTCCCCCATCTTGAGGTACCGCTCTAACCAGGGCGAATCCCTAAGACGCGGACTGGCACCCTCTGCCCTACCAGGATGCGTAGGACGGGAGGAGGGCAAGGTGCGGTGGGTGCATCTACTGGCGGAGTGGGTACCTCCGCAAGTGGAGCATTCATGTCTAAACTTACTTGACCCTTAAAACCTGCAATGGCCCTCGTTGAAGAGCCAGCAGGTACCAGACTTGCGCAAGCCAATGCCCCCAAATCCGGCCCCAGCTCCAGGAGGAATGACAGAGGATGGGTTGATAGACGGAAAGGGCCTCTGAGACATCATAAGGTGCGACCATTATATTCCTCCAAAAAGGTACACCAAATACGTAAATCAGCCTTAATGGAAGAAGAAATGCGGATAAAGTGAGAGGGTTGCAAAACACCTGCAGTAGCCAAGGATAGACGCCTGGAAAAAATCCTACCCATGGGCAGGATCCAGCAAAAACCAACAAACCCAACAAGGACTGAATCTGCCGAAGCTGCAGCTTGCGCGAGGTCAACGCCAAATCCAAAGAATACCTAATCTTAACAATTTTAGCCTCTGGCAAGCGAAACACCATTTCCAATTAATTGATCTCAAAACCTAAAAAACAAAGCGATGTGCATGGGCCCTCCTTATCCTCAGATGGGGCGACATTTATCGGGCTCCTTTTTGGAAACCACGCCCAAGGGAGAAACCTGCAGGTTAAAAAATGGGGAATCAGGGAACGGGCCAGCCATACGACCCATCACAACCTCCTTCCCCACCTTCTCACTGAGTACTATGGGGAACTCCGAAGCGGATTTCAAATTTTTAGAAAAAACAGGATCCGCACTGTAAGTAAACGGAATGAAATAACCGTGAGAAAAACCAACTCTTATCAGGGTGGCCTCCCCCATCTTGAGGTACCGCTCTAACCAGGGCGAATCCCTAAGACGTGGACTGGCACCCTCTGCCCTAGCAGGATGCGTAGGACGGGAGGAGGGCAAGGTGCGGTGGGTGCATCTACTGGCGGAGTGGGTACCTCCGCAAGTGGAGCATTCATGTCTAAACTTACTTGACCCTTAAAACCTGCAATGGCCCTCGTTGAAGAGCCAGCAGGTACCAGACTTGCGCAAGCCAATGCCCCCAAATCCGGCCCCAGCTCCAGGAGGAATGACAGAGGATGGGTTGATAGACGGAAAGGGCCTCTGAGACATCATAAGGTGCAACCATACATTGGTTGCCTTAGTATCCCATCCAACTTCAGGCTTCAGCGCCAAGTGCCTACGAAAATCCTCATCGCCACCACGCAGAAACCACCATGAGACCTGCTAGCGCTAAAAATCGTATCCATGTATACAAACAACTGATAACCGCATTCAGGGCATTTCTGGCCCAAGACGCAACCTAAAACAGCAAAGGCCTGTATCCAATTGTTAAAGGTTCTAGCCACCCTGGGTTTAAGCGAAACCCCCGCGTTCGAAACACCTCTCCTTATCCACAGTAGTGGAATCAATAAAAATCAAGGACCATATGTCAACATAGTCGTTTCTAAATATCTTATCCCTTGTATCATCAGAAAAGTGAGCCCCCAGGGCAGAAATACCACAAAAATATGTGTCCCTGAAAACGGCCAATGAAGGCGTCAACGTAGAAGTAGAAGCCTCAGCCGAGGACTTTGCAACCATGGACCGTGCCTAGGGCTCCCCGACTGGAGGAGCATTACCCGCCAACAGGGACCGGACAGTTGATAACAGAACATCAGAAATATTATTAACTTTCCATGCCCGTAGGCAGTCATACTCACCAGGGACAGATGTACAGACTGGGACCACCGTCAACGAAGTTGGAGGAGGAGGAGCAGACATCGCAGGAACCAGCGGTAAAGCAACCGGCTCGACCGTCGACACCGTTCGACTCCTTCTGGATAACCTGGGACTATGACGACGAGCAGAACGAGAGCCCGAAGGAAGCTCGCTATGATCAGCAGAGGTAGAACTCTCAAAAAGACGATCCAGATAATGGAGACCAACGCGACTGTCAATGAAGACGATGTCATGACCGACCTGGAGCGACCGTGGCGAGAGCGAGAACTACAATGACTACCACCAGCCTGCGACACAGCCGAAACAGAGGGCCGCAATGGTAGCTGACCCTGAGTGCATGGAAAAAACTCCCCTGAGCTATTTACAGAGAAGTTGTCGCTGAACAACTGAGGGGGCAGATCTCCCTATGTCCCACTAGGACATGCTTGCTATGCCTGGGAAAGAGGGGGAGCACCTGCAGAACATTGTAAGGCATTCATTCTAAAGGCAGGGGGAACGCGCAAGGTAAAGTAACTACAATGTCGCTACTAGCAGGCGCCGACCCGATGCTGTAGTTAAGGTCAGCGTGCTCCGCACGGTCGCCGAGCAGGAGCGCTTCCTGCCAGCGGCGGAGAAAGCGACAGGCACCTGGGTGGAGAGGGACTTAGCCACAGATACAGCCTTAGGCCCAGCTCGAGCCGGCACTGGAGCAGGTACGAGAGCGGGCGCAGCAGGTGGCGGGGCGGAGCTGCGAGCGGGCCTAGGTCGCACAGCCTGAGACCACGTGCTGGTCCCGGCTGAAGGAGTAAGGCGGATGGGAGGACGAGATCACCGCAAGGAGCGGCGATTAGCCATCCTCACGAGGGGTTGGGTTGGAACAGTCTCCTGAATAAGGGACTGCAGCGACCCACTGCCTTCATCTAGGAGACGCAGATGAATAATCTCTGTCAGCTCTTGCCGATCCATTGTAAAAAATCACACGGCCAAAAGAGGAAGGAGGAAGTAGCCCTGTCCCTATAAGTCCTGCGGATTAGCATAAACATCCCCCCCTTATCCAAGTGATTGGTCAAACATTAAAATTGCTCCCTTAGCCTACCAAGGAAATATTTTAACCCTTTAAAGCCACAATCAAAGGCCCAGCGGCTATACACCTGTGTGCCTACTAGACTAGAGCGCTGGTGCACATTTTCGACCAGAGCTCTATTCATTTATATGGAGCTGCTGGAGACAGCGGTCCCGGAAGTCCCATAGAAATGAGTAGAGCGCTGGCCAAGCATGTGCACAAGTGCTCCATTCTCATGGAGCACTTCAGGGGACTTTCGGTCCCCCATTCTCCTCCTCGCCCCTGTGGATGGGTAATACATGTGTTTTGTGGGAAAACCCCTTTAAATCAATATTTTATAGTAAAAAAACAAACAAACAGGTCCATCTCAAGATTTAAGAGATAGTATCTCAGTCGGCATCTCGTCTATCTTCCCACCTAAAAAGTACTTGCCAAACCCTTCAGAACTTGGGCTGGATAGTTAATCTTGGGAAATCCTATTTCTATCTCTCTATGCACAAGATTTTTCTGGGAGGCCTGCAAGACTCCCAGAAACAATCTGCAATGGCTGCTGCCGACCACTCAAGCCGCTGTGCACTTACCAGTCCCTGGTGTCTTCTGGTTCCTGGCCGGCACTGCTCCTCTCCTCCACTCCACGCTGCTGGCAGCCTTTCCTTCTGCCGCTCTTCTTCTGCTCCCCGTCGGTCGCTTGCACGCGCGCGCTGACTTTTCCCTTCTTAAAGGGCCAGCACATGCCAAATTCAGAACTTGGGCTGGATAATAAATCCTGAGAAATCTTATTTCTAACCATCTATGCCCAAGATTCTTCTAGGAGGACTGCAAGACTCAAAGAAACAATCTGTAATAGCTGTTGCCACCCACACCCGCTGCTGTGCACTTACCAGTCCCTGACGTTTTTGGTTCCTGGCCGGCACTGCTCCTCTCCACCACTCCACGCTGCTGGCAGCCTTTCCTTCTGCCTCTCATCTCCTGCTCCTCGTCGTCGGTCGATTGCACGCACACTGACTTTTCACTTCTTAACCCCTTCCCACCGCAGCCATTTTTCAGATTTTCATTTTCGTTTTTTCCTCACCACCTTCCAAAAGCCATATTTTTATTTTTCCGTCGATATAGTCCTATAAGGGCTTGATTTTTGCGGGACGAGTTTTAGTTTTTCGTAGCACCATTTATTGTGCCATATAATGTACTAGTCAGAAAAGGAATGCCTGCAGGCAAACAAAACCCTATTTCCTGACCACCCAATAGATAATAAGGATAAAGTTAGAATTTACAACCTTTATTAAGCTACGTGTAGCAAGAACAAACTATACATATAAATTTTAAAAATTTCACTGCCACAGACCGAAGTCAGTTTAACAGCTGGAGAAACCCAGCAGAGTATCTGAAATTTGCAGTGTGTGCCAAGTGTCGGCAGACAGTTAGTGCAAGGGCATCAGTGCCTCTGTTAATATGTAGACAAAGATCCGGCTGAGACAGGGATTAAAAATTAACACAGCCCCCCCGACATGTTTCGCTAACTAGTAGCGTCCTCAGGGGTACATGGGGCTAATGGCGGCGCCGCGAGAAAACTGCTCCTCTTATGGGAGTGTAGAATGACGAGAGGTGGGTGTGTGGATGACAGCCAATCCGACGATGCAAGCCATCGGAAGCAACAAGGGGAGAGTGAGCATCCAATAGGAGGCCAGATAACAGGCAGCCCATAGTAGCCCGTGAACTGCCAGTAATGTAGACAAGGTGCCGAGAAAGTTTAAAAACGGCACGCCTGCGCAGTAAAGCGGCTGAGGGACTTAGAGCGGGGCCGAACAAGGCGGCCCGGCTCAAAGTGTAACAGAGCACAGGGGATCGGTGCATGCGCCGTGAAGTCAAAAACGGACTTAGTGCAATGGACAGCTAACAGCCACCATAAATCCCTCATGCAGAGCGCAGGGCTGAGAACGTCTCACTTTACTGTGATTTGTATATGCACAGGTCTATACGAAGATCTAGTGCAATACTACATAAAAGGCAGAGTGCCCAAGTGTTCCTCACAGTCCATGTACATAATACAGCATACACTCCCCCTGAGAAGGCCAAACGGTAGCAGCCGCTCATCCACATCGCCACCTCAAGAGTGATCCTGAAATTCAGTGGTGAATAATATAAGATGACAAGAAGTATGATAGCACTAATATGCATCCTCACTCATAAGTCACAATAAAACAAAAAAAGAGAGAGAAGGGGCCGCCAAGCGCATAAAATGCATAGTAAGGTCACTCGCTGACTACCCAGGGTCAAATTTGTGTTTTTTGTCATAGTACTGCTGGGTTAATTACCCTTTCTTTTCTGACCCTGTTCACACTGCTGAACCTCTTACACTTATTTTTCAATTTATTGAATATGGCCGGTTTTTTATCCAAGAAACCTAATATAGAGACTTTGTCCGCTGAAGTGGCATATGTCTTTTCTACTGATAATATTCCTTTACATCAGTTTGACATCCATACAGCGTTTAGGGATTTGCAGAGGACCTACCAAAAATTTGTACGCTCCTGCTGGGAAATAGCCAGTCTTGAAATTTACATACAGCAGAAAATTGTTTATAGGGGTTTGAGAATTAACATCACGCCAAATTCCCATCGTGATAATACTGCATTCATAAAGGGTTGGGAGGACCTTCTTACTGAGAGCTCTCTGCGGATGCTCCAGTACTTGTTGGAATTTGAAAAACAGAGCCACAGTGGGGTTGGTGCCCAACTTGAAAAAGAAATAGGAGATATACAAATATTTAAATCACATCCTGAATTTGGCGCTTTGGAGGCGAAATTGCAAAAAAACATTGAGAAGTTACAGGGGGAAATTAAAGAACGTAAACATCGGAAATATATCCGCGACCGAAGGGACTTTGACATAGGGCAAACCTATACCTATAAGACACGATTTGTTCCTGCCCCCAAACGCACCACTGTCTATACCGACTTTTCTGAGTCGGATACCTCAGGCACAGAACACTCTAGACCCACTGGGGATAGCCCTAGATTGGGCACTAAACGCAAGGTCAGGAACAATAAACCTGGTTACTCAAAGAGAACACCTACGTCATACAAACAGCCCCCTACGGATTTCCTGAGCAGAAATAGACCATGTCCACCTGCTGTCTTCAACTCGTCATCTATTTTGTCTGTGCCTGTCTCATCATATGCTCAAAATGCTACAATGTTGGTGGGCAATCCCCCACAAAATACTCAGGGGATTACACTGGGAGATGGGTATGGTGCATCCAACACTGCTGTGGGCTCCTCTGTCACATCTCCTTTTTTAGGACCTCCCAACCTGCACTGGGGTCGCAAACAATAATCCCTAGCGCACTAGCCACTAACAATGACAACATGCAGATATTTAACCTATCTTCACATGTATTGAACTCTCATCAGTTGACTTTATTACAGAGGGGACTCTCCTATACCCCTGCACCTCCCTTTGATGAGTTCACATGGGCAAAGGATATTAATTTATTTGCCAGAAAACTGGCCCTACACAAACATTTCAGGGGCTCTACACAGGATAATATCCGCCATGACCGTCAGGAACAAAACACCATGAGGGACTTGGAGAGTCTCCTTCGTGAGAATCAATTCGGAGCCGCTGATGCGGTGGGCCCTTTTTCTACATTACGCCCTAAGTCCAGGCTCACTCCCCCTTTTTCCCAATATGGGCATATCGATGTCTTTGTTAAAATGGTCTGTAATGACCTTAAGAAACTTAGAAATGACAGATCTATGCCCTTTGGAAATCTTAACAGCGATGAAAAACTGGCACTGGATGAGCTATGTGGCAATGCGGATCTAGTACTTAAACCTTCCGATAAAGGGGGTAATATCGTGATTATGGACTGTGCTGATTACACAGGTATGGTCCATAGACTATTAGATGACAAAACAACCTATGTCACCTTAAAAAGCAACCCCACTACTGGTTATTTGTCGGAACTGTACGATTTGCTTACTAATGCAAAAAGTGATAATCTTATTACTTTGGACGAATTTAAGCGTCTATACAACCCTACACCCACTCTGGCAACTTTCTATGCCTTACCAAAGGTTCATAAGAACAAACGCCCTATCCCTGGTAGGCCCATAGTTTCGGGTAATGATAACTTGACGCAGGGTATTAGTCTCTATGTGGATGAGATTTTGTCCCCTTTTGTTTCCGCTCTGTCGTCCCATCTTAGGGACACTAAGGACACCGTTACCAGGATCCAGGAGATCACTGTCACCTCTACTACCATGTTGGCGAGCATAGACGTGGAGTCGCTTTATACCAATATTCAACACGATCTGGGTCTCACTGCAGTTAAATACTTTCTGAGCACAAAGGGCACCCAATTTCAGCGACACAATGATTTTGTTTTATCACTATTACGTTTTCTTCTCACACATAATTTTTTCACCTTTGATGCCAAATATTATCATCAGATAAAAGGCACAGCAATGGGCACCGTTTGTGCACCCACCTACGCCAACCTTTTCCTGGGTTGGTGGGAGGACACTATCGTTTTTTCAGATGATCTTCTTTTCTTCACGTCACATATCTCCTTTTGGGGTAGATATATTGATGACATTCTCATCCTATGGGATGGGGATGTCAACACTTTTGTCGACTTCATGTCTATGCTCAACAGCAATTCCATTGGCATGAGATTTACTTATGAAATTAATGATCATACGATCAATTTCCTTGATCTGAAGATCTCTCTGGACCCTGGTGGCGGTGTCCAAACTGACATATTTCGTAAAGCTACAGCTACCAATAGCTTTCTACATTGGGACAGTCATCACCCTCCTGCCCTCAAAAGAGGGATACCTATTGGCCAGTACCTGCGGGCCAGACGCAACTGCTCTGATGAGCTATCTTTTCAGAGGGAGTGTGCTGGTCTCTACCATAAATTTTTGGCAAGAGGTTACCCGAAAAAGTGGTTACATAGGGCTTATGCCAGGGCTAGGGCGTCTCTTAGATCTGACCTACTTTCTGATGGTGGTGTTAGGTCCGCACTGTCAGCGACTTCTGGTGCCATCCGTTGCATTGGCACGTTCGATGTCTGCTCCTCCCAAGTCGTCGGAGTACTGAAGAAGCATTGGTCTATTCTCACTGCTGACCCTGACCTAAAAGAGGCAATCCCTGCCAACCCCGCTATTACCTACCGTAGAGGAAAGAATCTACGTGATCTTCTGGTGCATAGCCATTTTTCATCAACCCCCTCACGGGCACCATCCACCTGGCTTAAGTCACCTGTCACGGGTTTTCATCCCTGTGGCAGGTGTTCCTTCTGCCCACTGATGCCTAGAGTCAAGAGTTTTACCAATCCTCTTGACGGTAGGTCTTATGACATTAAACAATTTCTCAACTGTCAAAGTGGTGGAGTTGTTTATCTGGCTAGATGTCCCTGCCCTAAACTTTATGTGGGCAAAACTCTGCAGGAATTGAGGAGAAGGGTGTCCAGACATCTCAGTACCATCAACCTTAAGGAAGACACCACTCTTGCCAGACATATGCATAGGTATCACCCTGATAATCCGAAGTTGCTCCAATTTTGGGGCATTGCTCAGTTTAAGTTGGGACCCAGGGCAGGTAACTTGGACCGTAGGCTTCTACAGGAGGAGGCACGGTGGATTCACCGTCTCGGCTCCATGACCCCTCAGGGACTTAATGAGGGCTTTACATTTAGTGCATTTTTGTGAGTTTCTCTGCATCTCCCTTCACGATTCTGTATGGATTTATCTGTATTGTACTTTATTCGTTTTTATTGTCTTGGTTTTTTGGCTACTTTGCCGACAACATCTTTTCAGTGTGGCCTCCTGACAAGGGGGCTATATGATTAATATTTATATATATGCTTTATTTTGATCCACTGTTCTTATGTGACCTTACTATGCATTTTATGCGCTTGGCGGCCCCTTCTCTCTCTTTTTTTGTTTTATTGTGACTTATGAGTGAGGATGCATATTAGTGCTATCATACTTCTTGTCATCTTATATTATTCACCACTGAATTTCAGGATCACTCTTGAGGTGGCGATGTGGATGAGCGGCTGCTACCGTTTGGCCTTCTCAGGGGGAGTGTATGCTGTATTATGTACATGGACTGTGAGGAACACTTGGGCACTCTGCCTTTTATGTAGTATTGCACTAGATCTTCGTATAGACCTGTGCATATACAAATCACAGTAAAGTGAGACATGTTCTCAGCCCTGCGCTCTGCATGAGGGATTTATGGTGGCTGTTAGCTGTCCATTGCACTAAGTCCGTTTTTGACTTCACGGCGCATGCACCGATCCCCTGTGCTCTGTTACACTTTGAGCCGGGCCGCCTTGTTCGGCCCCGCTCTAAGTCCCTCAGCCGCTTTACTGCGCAGGCGTGCCGTTTTTAAACTTTCTCGGCACCTTGTCTACATTACTGGCAGTTCACGGGCTACTATGGGCTGCCTGTTATCTGGCCTCCTATTGGATGCTCACTCTCCCCTTGTTGCTTCCGATGGCTTGCATCGTCGGATTGGCTGTCATCCACACACCCACCTCTCGTCATTCTACACTCCCATAAGAGGAGCAGTTTTCTCGCGGCGCCGCCATTAGCCCCATGTACCCCTGAGGACGCTACTAGTTAGCGAAACATGTCGGGGGGGCTGTGTTAATTTTTAATCCCTGTCTCAGCCGGATCTTTGTCTACATATTAACAGAGGCACTGATGCCCTTGCACTAACTGTCTGCCGACACTCGGCACACACTGCAAATTTCAGATACTCTGCTGGGTTTCTCCAGCTGTTAAACTGACTTCGGTCTGTGGCAGTGAAATTTTTAAAATTTATATGTATAGTTTGTTCTTGCTACACGTAGCTTAATAAAGGTTGTAAATTCTAACTTTATCCTTATTATCTATTGGGTGGTCAGGAAATAGGGTTTTGTTTGCCTGCAGGCATTCCTTTTCTGACTATATATTGCACCCGCTGACTACCCAGGGTCAAATTTGTGTTTTTTGTCATAGTACTGCTGGGTTAATTACCCTTTCTTTTCTGACCCTGTTCACACTGCTGAACCTCTTACACTTATTTTTCAATTTATTGAATATGGCCGGTTTTTTATCCAAGAAACCTAATATAGAGACTTTGTCCGCTGAAGTGGCATATGTCTTTTCTACTGATAATATTCCTTTACATCAGTTTGACATCCATACAGCGTTTAGGGATTTGCAGAGGACCTACCAAAAATTTGTACGCTCCTGCTGGGAAATAGCCAGTCTTGAAATTTACATACAGCAGAAAATTGTTTATAGGGGTTTGAGAATTAACATCACGCCAAATTCCCATCGTGATAATACTGCATTCATAAAGGGTTGGGAGGACCTTCTTACTGAGAGCTCTCTGCGGATGCTCCAGTACTTGTTGGAATTTGAAAAACAGAGCCACAGTGGGGTTGGTGCCCAACTTGAAAAAGAAATAGGAGATATACAAATATTTAAATCACATCCTGAATTTGGCGCTTTGGAGGCGAAATTGCAAAAAAACATTGAGAAGTTACAGGGGGAAATTAAAGAACGTAAACATCGGAAATATATCCGCGACCGAAGGGACTTTGACATAGGGCAAACCTATACCTATAAGACACGATTTGTTCCTGCCCCCAAACGCACCACTGTCTATACCGACTTTTCTGAGTCGGATACCTCAAGCACAGAACACTCTAGACCCACTGGGGATAGCCCTAGATTGGGCACTAAACGCAAGGTCAGGAACAATAAACCTGGTTACTCAAAGAGAACACCTACGTCATACAAACAGCCCCCTACGGATTTCCTGAGCAGAAATAGACCATGTCCACCTGCTGTCTTCAACTCGTCATCTATTTTGTCTGTGCCTGTCTCATCATATGCTCAAAATGCTACAATGTTGGTGGGCAATCCCCCACAAAATACTCAGGGGATTACACTGGGAGATGGGTATGGTGCATCCAACACTGCTGTGGGCTCCTCTGTCACATCTCCTTTTTTAGGACCTCCCAACCTGCACTGGGGTCGCAAACAATAATCCCTAGCGCACTAGCCACTAACAATGACAACATGCAGATATTTAACCTATCTTCACATGTATTGAACTCTCATCAGTTGACTTTATTACAGAGGGGACTCTCCTATACCCCTGCACCTCCCTTTGATGAGTTCACATGGGCAAAGGATATTAATTTATTTGCCAGAAAACTGGCCCTACACAAACATTTCAGGGGCTCTACACAGGATAATATCCGCCATGACCGTCAGGAACAAAACACCATGAGGGACTTGGAGAGTCTCCTTCGTGAGAATCAATTCGGAGCCGCTGATGCGGTGGGCCCTTTTTCTACATTACGCCCTAAGTCCAGGCTCACTCCCCCTTTTTCCCAATATGGGCATATCGATGTCTTTGTTAAAATGGTCTGTAATGACCTTAAGAAACTTAGAAATGACAGATCTATGCCCTTTGGAAATCTTAACAGCGATGAAAAACTGGCACTGGATGAGCTATGTGGCAATGCGGATCTAGTACTTAAACCTTCCGATAAAGGGGGTAATATCGTGATTATGGACTGTGCTGATTACACAGGTATGGTCCATAGACTATTAGATGACAAAACAACCTATGTCACCTTAAAAAGCAACCCCACTACTGGTTATTTGTCGGAACTGTACGATTTGCTTACTAATGCAAAAAGTGATAATCTTATTACTTTGGACGAATTTAAGCGTCTATACAACCCTACACCCACTCTGGCAACTTTCTATGCCTTACCAAAGGTTCATAAGAACAAACGCCCTATCCCTGGTAGGCCCATAGTTTCGGGTAATGATAACTTGACGCAGGGTATTAGTCTCTATGTGGATGAGATTTTGTCCCCTTTTGTTTCCGCTCTGTCGTCCCATCTTAGGGACACTAAGGACACCGTTACCAGGATCCAGGAGATCACTGTCACCTCTACTACCATGTTGGCGAGCATAGACGTGGAGTCGCTTTATACCAATATTCAACACGATCTGGGTCTCACTGCAGTTAAATACTTTCTGAGCACAAAGGGCACCCAATTTCAGCGACACAATGATTTTGTTTTATCACTATTACGTTTTCTTCTCACACATAATTTTTTCACCTTTGATGCCAAATATTATCATCAGATGAAAGGCACAGCAATGGGCACCGTTTGTGCACCCACCTACGCCAACCTTTTCCTGGGTTGGTGGGAGGACACTATCGTTTTTTCAGATGATCTTCTTTTCTTCACGTCACATATCTCCTTTTGGGGTAGATATATTGATGACATTCTCATCCTATGGGATGGGGATGTCAACACTTTTGTCGACTTCATGTCTATGCTCAACAGCAATTCCATTGGCATGAGATTTACTTATGAAATTAATGATCATACGATCAATTTCCTTGATCTGAAGATCTCTCTGGACCCTGGTGGCGGTGTCCAAACTGACATATTTCGTAAAGCTACAGCTACCAATAGCTTTCTACATTGGGACAGTCATCACCCTCCTGCCCTCAAAAGAGGGATACCTATTGGCCAGTACCTGCGGGCCAGACGCAACTGCTCTGATGAGCTATCTTTTCAGAGGGAGTGTGCTGGTCTCTACCATAAATTTTTGGCAAGAGGTTACCCGAAAAAGTGGTTACATAGGGCTTATGCCAGGGCTAGGGCGTCTCTTAGATCTGACCTACTTTCTGATGGTGGTGTTAGGTCCGCACTGTCAGCGACTTCTGGTGCCATCCGTTGCATTGGCACGTTCGATGTCTGCTCCTCCCAAGTCGTCGGAGTACTGAAGAAGCATTGGTCTATTCTCACTGCTGACCCTGACCTAAAAGAGGCAATCCCTGCCAACCCCGCTATTACCTACCGTAGAGGAAAGAATCTACGTGATCTTCTGGTGCATAGCCATTTTTCATCAACCCCCTCACGGGCACCATCCACCTGGCTTAAGTCACCTGTCACGGGTTTTCATCCCTGTGGCAGGTGTTCCTTCTGCCCACTGATGCCTAGAGTCAAGAGTTTTACCAATCCTCTTGACGGTAGGTCTTATGACATTAAACAATTTCTCAACTGTCAAAGTGGTGGAGTTGTTTATCTGGCTAGATGTCCCTGCCCTAAACTTTATGTGGGCAAAACTCTGCAGGAATTGAGGAGAAGGGTGTCCAGACATCTCAGTACCATCAACCTTAAGGAAGACACCACTCTTGCCAGACATATGCATAGGTATCACCCTGATAATCCGAAGTTGCTCCAATTTTGGGGCATTGCTCAGTTTAAGTTGGGACCCAGGGCAGGTAACTTGGACCGTAGGCTTCTACAGGAGGAGGCACGGTGGTGGATTCACCGTCTCGGCTCCATGACCCCTCAGGGACTTAATGAGGGCTTTACATTTAGTGCATTTTTGTGAGTTTCTCTGCATCTCCCTTCACGATTCTGTATGGATTTATCTGTATTGTACTTTATTCGTTTTTATTGTCTTGGTTTTTTGGCTACTTTGCCGACAACATCTTTTCAGTGTGGCCTCCTGACAAGGGGGCTATATGATTAATATTTATATATATGCTTTATTTTGATCCACTGTTCTTATGTGACCTTACTATGCATTTTATGCGCTTGGCGGCCCCTTCTCTCTCTTTTTTTGTTTTATTGTGACTTATGAGTGAGGATGCATATTAGTGCTATCATACTTCTTGTCATCTTATATTATTCACCACTGAATTTCAGGATCACTTTTGAGGTGGCGATGTGGATGAGCGGCTGCTACCGTTTGGCCTTCTCAGGGGGAGTGTATGCTGTATTATGTACATGGACTGTGAGGAACACTTGGGCACTCTGCCTTTTATGTAGTATTGCACTAGATCTTCGTATAGACCTGTGCATATACAAATCACAGTAAAGTGAGACATGTTCTCAGCCCTGCGCTCTGCATGAGGGATTTATGGTGGCTGTTAGCTGTCCATTGCACTAAGTCCGTTTTTGACTTCACGGCGCATGCACCGATCCCCTGTGCTCTGTTACACTTTGAGCCGGGCCGCCTTGTTCGGCCCCGCTCTAAGTCCCTCAGCCGCTTTACTGCGCAGGCGTGCCGTTTTTAAACTTTCTCGGCACCTTGTCTACATTACTGGCAGTTCACGGGCTACTATGGGCTGCCTGTTATCTGGCCTCCTATTGGATGCTCACTCTCCCCTTGTTGCTTCCGATGGCTTGCATCGTCGGATTGGCTGTCATCCACACACCCACCTCTCGTCATTCTACACTCCCATAAGAGGAGCAGTTTCCTCGCGGCGCCGCCATTAGCCCCATGTACCCCTGAGGACGCTACTAGTTAGCGAAACATGTCGGGGGGGCTGTGTTAATTTTTAATCCCTGTCTCAGCCGGATCTTTGTCTACATATTAACAGAGGCACTGATGCCCTTGCAGTAACTGTCTGCCGACACTCGGCACACACTGCAAATTTCAGATACTCTGCTGGGTTTCTCCAGCTGTTAAACTGACTTCGGTCTGTGGCAGTGAAATTTTTAAAATGTATATGTATAGTTTGTTCTTGCTACACGTAGCTTAATAAAGGTTGTAAATTCTAACTTTATCCTTATTATCTATTGGGTGGTCAGGAAATAGGGTTTTGTTTGCCTGCAGGCATTCCTTTTCTGACTATATATTGCACCCGCTGACTACCCAGGGTCAAATTTGTGTTTTTTTGTCATATAATGTACTAGGGAACAGGAAAAAAAATATTTGTGTGGTAGAAAATGAAAAAAACAGCGATTCCTCCATTGTTTTTTGCGCTTTGTTTTTATAGAATTCACTGTGCAATTAAAACAACATGTTAACTTTATTCTGTGGGACAATACGATTACGGCGATACCAAATATATATCGTTTTTTCTATATTTTACTACTTTTACAAGTAAAAACCTAAGTATAAAAAATAAAATTTATTTTGTGTCGCCAAATTCTGAGAGCCATAACTTTTTTATTTTTTCCGTCGATTGAGTGGTATGAGGGCTTATTTTTTGTAGGATAAGCTTTAGTTTTTAAATTATACCATTTTGGGGTACATGCGACATTTTCATCACTTTTTAGTTCATTCTTTGTGGGAGATGAGGTGACTAAAAAAGAGCGATTCTGTCATTTTCTTTTTTGTTACCGCATACCCCACGTGGGTTAAATAATGATATATTGTAATAGTTCAGAGTTTTACGGATGTGGCGATACCAATTAAACTTTATTTTACTAATTTTTACTTTTTTTTATTAGTCCCCCTAGGGGACTTCAACCAGCGATCGTTAGATCGCTTGCACTATATACTGCAATACTAATGTATTGCAGTTCATCGTGATTCTGACAGGCTTACACTAAGCCCTGCCGGAGGCAGCGCTTATAGGAGCACAAAGATGGCGGACCTGGGGGCCTTCATTAGGCCCCCAGGCAGCCATAGCAACCATCGCCACCCCACGATTGCATTGCGGGGGGCGCGATGAGCTGTTAGAGGGGGTCGCCCCCTCTTTCTAACGACTGCGGCATTTAATGAGTTAAACGACCTCGTTACTCTGAAGTGTCGGCTGTAACATAAAGCCGACACCCGCATCGTATGGAGCAGGTTTACTCCGTGAGCCCGTTCCATACTTCCCACACCCCACTTTGGCGTATGGATACGTCAAATGTCGGGAAGGGGTTAAAGGGCTAGCGCATGCCAAATTCACCCAGCTCTCCTGGGGACTTACGGTACCCTCCCCCGTTGCTCTTTGCCTGTGCATGTAGGTTTTTATAATCTAGCTTGCTAGTTGAACTCTGCTGTGACTTCTATTTGGATTATGTGTTACCAACCCTGTCTGATCTTGACCTTGATCTTGACCTCACCTGCCGCCTGCCCTGACCTTTTGCTTGTTTACTATAATAGCCACCTACCTGCTGCCCTGACCTCTTTCTCTGCCTTAACATTAGTGACCATCTCGGACCTGCTGTTTTTGTATCTCGACTGTCCATGCCAGCCGCTGCCAATGGAGACTACTCTGGAGGTAGCAACCTGGGGATTCTAGTGGTCAAGTCCACATCTCTATATGGAGGTTAAAGGGTGAATACCTAGCTGTCCCTTAGACTGAGCTCCCAAGTTTAGCCCAAAGCCAAGTCCTTTGGCAGCACAGTGAGTCCACACTACCCCCTGGTGGCCCCATGACAGTTACCAATATCTACGGGCCTTGTGACACAATCTTCTTTTCTTCCCCGGAAATAAAGGATTAAGCTCATCAGAAAAATATCTTCCTTTCAAAGAAACAGCAAGTATCCTTAAGAATTGTTATCTCAGTCCTAGGGTCCATGACAGTATGCATACAGGCAGTAGCCTGGAGTCAGGCCCTCATAAGACCGCTTCAGTCCCTAATTCTATCTAGTTAGGACAAAAATTCTCTGTCACTGAAGAAGAAGATGCAGATCTCCAGTCAGTTAAAATTATCCCTCCTCTGGTGGCTAAGCGTCAAGAATCTGCAAAAGGGAGTTCTTTGACATAAGTTTCTGGTAATCTCGATTCCCAGTGAAGCCAATAGAAGAGGAGGGTAAGCCTGTGTTCTATAACAGTACTTTCAGGGCATCCGGCCTCCAAAAATGTCCCACCATTCCTCAATTTATCGGAAACTAAGCGCCATCTGGAAAGCCATGAAATCATCAAACCATCTCATTGCGGGGGTCTCTTGTTCGAGTATACTCAGACAACATGACAGTTGTAGCCCATCTTCGACATCATGAGGGCACAAGGCAGAAAATCTTTTCCTGGGCCAAAACCCTCCTGTTGTCACCCATCTAAATGGGTCTTACAACCTGCACGTTGACTACTGTCAGGGCGGTGGTCGCGGACCTCCGCCGTTCCTTACTTCGTGACGGCCGCGACCACAGACCGATCGCACCCTGCCAGCATCTCCCTCCTAGGAGACGCCAGCAATCGCGCCTGTCCGGCCCTGCACTGGATGTTAGGGTGCGCGCGCTCGGTCCTGGCCTTAAAGGGCCAGCGCACACACACATGTTAAAATTCCCCAACCTATCCCCAGCTCACCCTGGGCTATAAAAAGAGCTCCACCATTCTACTCCTTGCCTGAGCATTGTTGTTCTCTACCCATGTTCATATTGCAAATGGTCCCTTAGTTGTATCCTGCTCCCAGTGTTCCATGCTACCTGTATCCTGTATCCTGTACTGTGTTTTGTTCCTGAGCCTTTTCTAGTGTTGGAGTCGTGTTGTGTCATCTGCTACACTTGCTGTTATACACCACGTCTGGTGCCACTTGCCACGCCTGCTGTCATACACCACGTCTGGTGTCATCTGCCACTCCTGGTATCATCCGCCACGTCTGGCGCTACCTGCCACGTCAATATCCATCTATGCCAAAGCCTTAGCTACTGTCTGGACTCTCTCAGGTACTCCTGTGATAAGAACTTTGCATAGACTTTGTATAGACTGTGACTTGGCCAGCTGCCACTCTGCTGCGGCAGAGCATCCTAGTGGGTCTACATACCCCTAGATCGTCACAGTATGCTCAGGCCATGGAACATTAATGAATGGTATTAACCAATGTACCCTTCATTTTAGCCTGCGTGCTCATCTCTTCCCCTCTGATGAGACCAAGATAGCGCTCATCATTTCCCTTTTTGCTGTCAAGGCCCGGGCATGGGCGAACCCCATCTTGGAACAAGAGGGACCGGTGTTTTCGGACCTAACATTATTCTTAGAGCCTTTTCGTACTGTGTTCGAGGAGCTGGGTCGAACATGTTCTGCAGCGGCTACTCTGCTAACTCTCAAGCAAGGAAGGTCCACAGTAGGAGAGTATGCTATCTCCTTTCGTACAGTGGCAGCAGAGTTGGCATGGAACAATGAGGCATTAGTGGCGACCATTTGGCAGTTCTCGCACATCAAAGACAAGCTAGCAGCCAGTGATCTTCCTTCTACCCAGGATACTCTTATCCTGTTGGCTACACGGGTCGACATGAGGATCCAGGAACGTACTCAGGAGGTTTCGTGTGAGAGACTTTTCCATATGCTGTCACCCTCGTTCCAGAGACCCCTATTGCCTCCTCCTGTTGCTCTGCCTGAAGAACCTACGCAGGTAGACAGAATCACGTTGTCTGAGCAGGAGAAACAGCGCAGATGCTCTTCAGGTCTGTGTCTGTATTGCGGCCTTAAAGGCCATTTCGTGCGCCAATGTCCATAAAAGCCGGGAAACTCCAGCGCCTAGGGTTGGTTTGAGAGACAACCATAGGTGGGCCAAATGTCAAAGCCTCTCCCAAGGTATCTATTCTTGTGACCATCATCTCTGGAGAGACATCACACTCCTCCTCTGCCTATCTGGATTCCGGAGCAGCTGCAAACTTTATCCAGCAGGAGCTAGTGGATCGCCTACATCTACCCACAGTTCTTCTGAAGAGACCCCTTGCTGTTGCCTCTGTGAGTGGACTACTATTGCCCGATCCTATTGTGTCCGTCACTAAACCACTGACACTACAAATCGGAGTTCTTCACTCGGAACAGATCACCTTCCTCGTCCTACCTAAAGCTATCAATCCTGTTTTGCTGGGCCTGCCTCGGCTTCGACTACACACTCTGGATCTCGACTGGTGTTCTGGAGAAGTCCCCCAATAGGGGCCCAAATGCCTTAACCGCTGCCTGCCACTGGTTAGTCCTGTTTTGCCTCCACTGCCTCAGTCACTCTCCGAATTACCTTCACATTATGCTAGTTTTGTGGACGCCTTCAGTAAGAAGGAAACAGAGACTATTCCCCCTCATGGCATCTACGACTGCCCTGTTGAGTTACTTCCTGATGCCTCACCACCTCGAGGGCAAGTTTATTCTCTCTCCCTGCCAGAGACCCTAGCCATGTCCACCTACGTTAAGGAGAACCCCGAGACAGGGTTCATCCGGTCGTCTTCCTCCCCGGCCGGAGCCGGATTTTTCTTAGTGACGAAGGATAGATCTCTTTGTCCATGCATCGACTACCGGGGTCTGAACCAAATTACGGTCAAGAATAAGTATCCCCTGCCGCTCATCTCATAACTTTGCGATAGAATTTATGTTGCCACGGTGTTCACAAAGCTAGATCTACGCGGAGCTTATAACTTCATCTGTATCCGCAATGGTGACGAGTGGAAAACAGCATTTAACATCTGAGACGACCATTACGAATACCTTGTGATGCCCTTTGGACTATGTAATGCCCCAGCTGTGTTCCAGGAGTTTGTAAATTAAATTTTCCGGGATCTGCTGTATGTCTGTGTGGTGGTCTATCTGGGCGACATCCTGATTTACTCACCTGATTTGATCACACATCGTAAGCATGTTTGCCAAGTTCTGTCGCGGTTTAGGGGGAATTTCCTATATGCTAAACTTGAGAAATGTGTGTTCGAGAGGAACTATCTGCCCTTCCTGCGCTACATCGTATCTGACCGTTGTTAAATCCGTCTTAGAGTGGCCATGTCCACAGGGCCTTCGGTCCATACAATGATTTCTGGGATTCGCAAACTTCTATTCCCAAACTTCTCGTCTTTGACTGCTCCAATCTCGGCCCTCACCAAGAAGGGGGTGAATGCCAAGGTTTGGCCTCCGGAGGCAAAATCAGCTTTTACTAAGCTTAAGAGAGCTTTCACCTCAGCAACTTTTCTCCATCCCCCTGATGCTTCTCGGGAATTCTTTCTGGAGGTGGACGCATCTTCCATTGGTGCTGGAGCAGTACTATGCTAAAAGAACTCTAAAGGCAAGATGCGGGTGTGTGGCTTCTTTTCAAAATGATTCTCTCCAGCAAAATGTAACTATTCCATTAGGGATCGAGAGTTGCTGTCCGTCAAGTTGGCCTTAGAGGAGTGGAGACACTTGCTGGAGGGTGCTATCCATCCTATTATCATCTATGCAGATCACAAGAACCTCACGTACCTACAGTCAGCCCAATGACTAAATCCTCGCCAAGCCAGATGGTCGCTGTTCTTCACCCGATTTCAATTCCTGCTTCATTTCCGACCTGCAGACAAGAATGTGAAGGCTGATGCACTGTCTCGCTCGTTTGAAACCAATGACTCTGAGGAAATACCTCAATATATCATAGGATTCTAGGATTATTGCCGCCAACCCTCTGCTAATTAGAGACATTCCACCTGTAAAAACTTTTGTTCGTCTTGCAGACACGAATAGAATTCTCCGCTGGGGACACAATTCTAAACTGGCTGGGCACTCTGGTGTCCGTAAAACACAGTGCTTGATTGCTTGTCACTATCGTTGGCCTACTCTGTCTACAGATGTTGCGGACTATGACTCCTCATGTATGAACAGGGCCGCCATCAGGAATTTCAGGGCCCCCTACAGCTAAATTTTCTGGGCCCCCCTACAGTGGCACTGCCTGTTAACGGTACTCCGTCCAGCACTATATCATGGTACCCAGGGCCGCCATCAGGGGGGGTATTAGGGGTACTGATGTGAGAGGCCCGGCCAAACCTAATTGAAAGGGGGGCCCGGCAAACTGCCGCGACTTGCCTTTGGTAGAAAAAAAACAGGCCCCTGCAATGGGGCACGTTTTTTTCACCAAAAGAATGTCATGAGCTGCAGGCCCCCCTTTCAATTAGGTTTGGCCGGGCCTCTCACATCAGTACCCCTAATACCCCCCCTGATAGCGGCCCTGGGTAGCATGGGGGCCGTCAAACACCGCCGCCCGTGCGACCGATCGCGCGCACCCGCAAACTCCCGCGCATGCGCACCGGCGACCGCCTGGAACCGCGCACCGAATTTTGAGGCAGATTTTGACCTGCCCACACTATCTTGCCGCGTTTGTTGCCCGCGGCGATTGAGGACAGCAGACAGAAAACGCAGCGAAAAATGCATTTTTCAGAGGCAGAACCGCGGCAAGAAAGGACGTGCTGCTTTTTCTTTTTTCCGCGACTGGCTCCCATTGATTTCAGATTAAATCAATGGGAGGCGGTTTTGGAAGTTTTTTGGTGCTGATTCTGACGCAGAGTCCGAGTCAATATCAAGGCCCAAAAACTCTGTGAACTGGGCCTTATTGTTAGGGCTTATTCAGACGAACGTGTAATACATCCGTGCAACGTGCGTGATTTTCACGCGCCTCGCACGGACCTATGTTACTCTATGGGGCCGTGCAGACTGTCCGTGATTTTCACGCAGCGTGAGTCCGCTGCGTAAAACTCACGACATGTCCGATATTTGTGCATTGTTCGCGCATCACGCACCCATTGAGGTCAATGGGTGCGTGAAAATCACGCCCAGCACTTCCGCAGCAGTATAAACTATGAATGAAAACAGA
This sequence comes from Rhinoderma darwinii, assembly GCF_050947455.1. Taxonomy (NCBI): domain Eukaryota; kingdom Metazoa; phylum Chordata; class Amphibia; order Anura; family Rhinodermatidae; genus Rhinoderma; species Rhinoderma darwinii. Next base: position 551,995,080 of record NC_134687.1, read on the forward strand.
AAAGCACCACGTGCTACAAACAGAGTGTCATAATGATGGCGGCTGCGCGAAAATCACGCAGCCGCGCATCATACGCTGCTGACACACGGAGCTGTTATGGACCTTTTGCATGCGCAAAACGCCACGTTTTTGCGCGCGCAAAAAGCACACGCTCGTGTAAATCCGGCCTTAGGGTAGGAACACACTAGGCATGAACACTGCAGATTTTATGCAACACATTTTATTGTGGAAAATCCGCAGCGTATTACAGTCGCAGCAGAGTGGATGAGATATGAACAAATCTCATCCACACGCTGCAGAAAAAAATGGACCTGCAGTGTGACTTTTTGCTTTTTAGGCCGCAGCGTGTCAATTTATTCTGTGGAATCGCTGCTCCTCTCTTGCGGAAATGCTGCGGTTCTGCCGCAAAAATCACAAATGAGAAAAAAAAAAAAGGAAATTTTTAAATTTATAAAAAAGTCTAGACTTGCCCCGGCCGTAGTCCTGGTGACGCGATCCTCTATTCTTAGCGCAGCCCCGCCTCCTGTCATGACGTTTCATCCCATGTGACCGCTGCAGCAGTCACATGGTCTACAGTGTCATCCCAGGAGGCGGGGCTACGTTCAGAAGAGAGAGACGCGTCATCTAAACTACGGCCGGGGCAAGTCTAAACTTTTTTTTCCCTGCAGGATTCTCGCAGTGGACATGCCTCACGAAACCTGCGCCACTATTTGGTGCGGTTTTGCTGGCAGAATTCCCTGCGGCTACCAGGGCGGATAAGCTGTGTAGTTTTACTCAGCATATCCGCCTAGTGTGTCGCTTATGATGTCGCTCCTGGAGCTGCTGCCGGTCTCTAAATAGGCAGTTGGTTCAGTAGAATTTGGAATTATTTTTTTTTGTGAACCAGCTTAAAAAAATACAAAACTTTTGTGTTAGGGCCTGTTCACATCAGCGTTCGCTTCCGCTCCGGGGTTCCGTCTGAGGTTTCTGTCGGGTGAACCCCGCAACGGAAAGTGAAAGTGACAGCACAGCTTCCGTTTCCGTCACCATTAGCGCAGTCGACTGCGCTATTGATTCCGTCCGAAAACCAGCCGGAATGGTGACGAACGGAAACCATTAGCGATGTTTCCGTCACCATTGAGATCAGACAGATTTTTTTTTGCCTGCAAAATACTGTGTGAACAGGGCCATACTTAAAGAGGCTCTGTCACCAGATTTTGCAACCCCTATCTGCTATTGCAGCAGATAGGCGCTGCAATGTAGATTACAGTAACGTTTTTATTTTTAAAAAAACGAGCATTTTTGGCCAAGTTATGACCATTTTTGTATTTATGCAAATGAGGCTTGCAAAAGTCCAAGTGGGCGAGTTTAAAGTAAAAGTCCAAGTGGGCGTGTATTATGTGCGTACATCGGGGCGTTTTTACTACTTTTACTAGCTGGGCGTTCTGACGAGAAGTATCATCCACTTCTCTTCAGAACGCCCAGCTTCTGGCAGTGCAGGCACAGCCGTGTTCTCGAGAGATCACGCTGTGTCGTCACTCACAGGTCCTGCATCGTGTCGGACGAGCGAGGACACATCGGCACCAGAGGCTACAGTTGATTCTGCAGCAGCATCAGCGTTTGCAGGTTAACTTATCTCTAAACGCGACAGACTGTATCCCAAAATATGTGGCATAAGATGTTAAACCACATAAAAAAGCATATCTCCGACGTAGGCTCCAATGTTAAAAAAACTTATACAATTAACGTATACTTTTTTTTTAGTGGATGGTTGTGACGGATTCCTCTAACGGATGCCATTCATCAGTCATCCGTCTTACATAGATTCTCATTTTAAATACTGGATAGTGCAAAATTGTATTGAATTTGTATCATGACAAATTGTGTAACTTTACGCAATTCAAGAAAAATTAAGGATGGACATATCTGTATGGGGTATTTTATTACATTGGCTATGCCTGCTAATATTATTAGTGTGTTGACTTTGGCTGTTATGAGGGTACGCTTTGCTATAAGGGTGTTTAAACCTATGTACACCCTTGAAGGACATTTTTTTTTTCATTTTTTTAAATAAACAGGCCAGTCAGTGTGTTTGGTGTAACTTTATAATTAATTTTTATTAATAATTTGTTTTACTTTACTTTTTGAGATACTCTATACCAGGGGTCTCAAGCACGCGGCCCGCGGGCCGCATGCGGCCCTTGGGGCTGTCATCTGCGGCCCGCGATACACGGAGCCGCTAGTATAGGCTCTGCTCCGGGACTCTGTGGAATTCCCAGACATCGCTGTCCATATATGGACTTAGTGTCAGGGTCTTCCCCAGAGCGGAGACTCGGGCGGAGCGCTAGTACAGGCTCTGCTCCGGGACACTGTGGAATTCCCTGACATCGGTGTCCATGTTTGGACACACGATGTCTGGGACTTTCCCAGAGCCGGAGTCCCATGCAGAGCGCTAGTATAGGCTCTGCTCCGGGATTCTGTGGAATTTCCTGACATCACTGTCCATATATGGACAGTGTGTCAGGGTCTTCCCCAGAGCGGAGTCCCGGGCAGAGTGCTAGTATAGTCTCTGCTCCGGGACTCTGTGGAATTCCCTGACATCGCTGTCCATATATGGACAGTGTGTCAGGGTCTTCCCCAGAGTGGAAACCCGGGCAGAGCGCTAGTACAGGCTCTACTCCGGGACACTGTGGAATTCCATGACATTGGTGTCCATATATGGACAGTGTGTCAGGGTCTTCCCTAGAGCGGAGTCCCGGGCAGAGCGCAAGTATAGGCTCTGCTCCGGGACTCTATGGAATTCCCTGATATCGGTGTCCATGTTTGGACACACAATGTCTGGAACTTCCCCAGAGCTGGAGTCCCGGGCAGAGCGCTAGTATAGGCTCTGCTCTGGGACTGGGGAAGCCTCTGACATCGCTGTCCATACATCAACAATGATGTCAGGGGCTTCCCCAGAGCGGAGTCCCAGTGATATCAGGAGCACAGCTGGAGTCCCAGGAAGAGCCTACTAGCGCTCTGCCCGGGACTCCAGCTCTGTTGTTGCCCTTGACATATCTGTCCATATATGGACAGTGATGTCAGGAGCAGAGCTGGAATCCCAGGCAGAGTGCTAGAAGCGGCTCTGCTCCGGGGCTCCAGCTCTGGGCAAGCCCCTGTCATCACTGTGGCAGCATCTGCAGAGGGCACTGTGGCAGCATCTGTGAAGGGCACTGTGGCAGCATCTGTGGAGGGCACTGTGGCAGCATCTACGGAGGGCACTGTGGCAGCATCTACGGAGGGCACTGTGGCAGCATCTACTGAGGGCACTGTGGTAGCATCTATGGAGGGCACTGTGGCAGCATCTACAGAGGGCACTGTGGCAGCATCTATGGAGGGCACTGTGGCAGCATCTATGGAGGGCACTGTGGTACCATCTACAGAGGGCACTGTGGCAGCATCTTCAGAAGACACTGTGGCAGCATCTACAGAGGGCACTGTGGCAGCAGCTACAGAGGGCACTGTGGCAGTATGTACAGAGGACACTGTGGCATTATCTAGGGGTGTGTTACATTATCTACAGAGGACACTGTGGCATTATCTACAGAGGAGCAGAGCTGGAATCCCAGGCAGAGTGCTAGAAGCGGCTCTGCTCCGGGACTCCAGCTCTGGGCAAGCCCCTGTCATCACTGTGGCAGCATCTGCAGAGGGCACTGTGGCAGCATCTGTGAAGGGCACTGTGGCAGCATCTGCAGAGGGCACTGTGGCAGCATCTACGGAGGGCACTGTGGCAGCATCTATGGAGGGCACTGTGGCAGCATCTACTGAGGGCACTGTGGTAGCATCTATGGAGGGCACTGTGGTAGCATCTATGGAGGGCACTGTGGCAGCATCTACGGAGGGCACTGTGGCATCATCTATGGAGGGCACTGTGGTAGCATCTACAGAGGGCAACTGTGGCAGCATCTTCAGAGGACACTGTGGCAGCATCTACAGAGGGCACTGTGGCAGTATCTACAGAGGGCACTGTGGCAGTATGTACAGAGGCCACTGTGGCATTATCTAGGGGTGTGTTGCATTATCTACAGAGGACACTGTGGCATTATCTACAGAGGGCACTGTGGCATTATCTACAGAGGGCACTGTGGCATTATCTACAGAGGGCACTGTGGCATTATCTACAGAGGGCACTGTGGCATTATCTAGGGGTGTGCTGCATTATCTACAGAGGGCACTGTGTCATTATCTACAGAGGGCACTGTGGCAGCATCTACAGAGGACTCTGTGGCAGCATCTACAGAGGGCACTGCGGCAGCATCTACAGAGGGCAATGTGGAAGCATCCACAGAGGACACTGTGGCAGCATCTACAGAGGGCACTGTGGCAGCATCTACAGAGGGCACTGTGGCAGCATCTACAGAGGTTACTGTGGCAGCATCTACAGAGGGCACTGTGGCAGCATCTACAGAGGACTCTGTGGCAGCATCTACAGAGGGCACTGCGGCAGCATCTACAGAGGGCACTGCGGCAGCATCCACCAAGGGCACTGTGGCACTATCTAAAAAGGGGCTGCCCAATCTTGACATGTGTGTCTGTCAAAAACTGCCAACTGAGCCAGCGACATTTAAACTGGAAAACTGGATTGTTGAAATAAGCACGCGGAGAAATATCTCAAATGTTAAACCTAGCGGTATTATTATAGTAATGTGTATTAGTATTATAGTAATATAGTGTTATAGTAGATCAAATAACTAATTGATTAACAATAATTTTGTAATGTATCAAATTTGAAAGTAATGCGGCCCGTCAACTTCCCATTTTTTTCTATATGTGGCCCACTTACTCAGCCGAGTTTGAGACCCCTGCTCTATACAGAGCAGCTGTATCGTTCGTTAAGCCCTGAATCCGTCAGTCCCAAGGACCTGACGGGTTCAGTGTCAGTGGGTCTTGCATACCTCTGACACACAGGATCGACCTGTAATTTATCACATCTAAGTTATGAACTTAGATGTGATAGATTACAGATGGATCCTGCAACCCACTTTTTACTGAACCCGTCAGTCCCGTGGACCTGATGGGAACAGGATTTAGCGCTACATACAGCTGCTTTGTATAGAGAATACAGAACAGCTGTATCTCAAAAAGTAAAAATAATTTTTAATAAAAACAAATTATAAAGTTACATCAAACACACTGACTGACTTGTTTACTTAAAGAAAAAAAAAATGCCCTTCAAAAGTTTACATAGCCTTTAATTAGGCCTGGGAAGTTTGTTTATGTCTGCGTGTATATTTGTGCTTGCTGATGAACCCTCACCCAAACATTCTTAGGGTCTCAATGTGTCCCCTAGAAGACAGTGGAGCAGTCAGCGCCAACATCTTTCAACTATCACTCGATATCACTGTGTACTTCATCCCTGTACTATGACTTTACTGTTTTAACCTTGCACTGTGATATCACTATGTGCATTATTACTGTACTGTGATATCACTTTGAGATCACTTTTCATTATCCTTGTATTGTGACATCACTGACTGAATTATTTCTGTGCTTCTAAAGTGGGGATTATCTTTTAGCTGTGACATCAATGAATGCAAAAGCCCTGTGTTGTGACATCACTGTATGCATTATTATCCTACTGTGATATTACAATATGCATTTTAAATGGCTATGACATAGGTGAATTATCTTCGGATAATGATAAAATGAAATTCAACTACTCAATTACTCAACTGTGCACAAGTGAAAGAAGCGCCTATGGGCACCAAGGACTCACCCTCACTAGCGAATATCTACATAGTATATAGTGGGAGTCCAATTTTATTTTTTGGAAAAATAATCCCTTCCTATCTAAATTGGTCTGGTCTTTATATTTAAAAAAAGACAATGACCTTATCTGCTTAAGATAACATGCTTGACCTTACCTTGAATGGCCCTTATGAAGAGAATGCAAAATTATCTATAATAAATTCTGGACCGATACAATACCATGAGCATAGGCCCACTTTTGATAACAAGGGACAAACCACCATGTTTTTCTCTACCCCAAATAACGCTAAATTTCCAGCTATAACATTTTTATTAAATGTCTTCTGATTTTATACCAAGAGGACAAATTAACTAAAGTTCTGCGACTGCATGTACTAATGTTATCCCCATATTAAGTGTCGCTGATGCATCATTACCCCATTTAATAAACCAATAAAGCAACAAAACCTGTTTCTTGGAGAATGTGGGAATGGCCACAGCTTTATTTAACACAACCAAACATTTTTGTATCACATGGCCCTGAAGTAACCACTTAATTTATTCACATCTCCTGTGATGCCGCCCACTGTGAAGCAGCGCGCATGTAGGTTCTTCTCCGGATTTTACTCTTCAGAGCCTATCTCCGCCCGCTGTGACATCTGAAAAACAAAGAAAAACCACAGAAACACGCCTACGCAAAGAAAAAGGAAGCAACTGACGAGCCATAATAGACATGGCATAGAAAAGCAAAGAAATTAAAAGACAGAGAAAACACCATAACTACACACCCAAATTTTTCCTAAAGAGAGAGGGCGGGAGGGACGTTTGCAGCTCCAGCAGGTAAGATAGTGAACTGCCCTTGACCTCAACTATTTATCTGCTCCTAACCCCTCCTCTATCCCCTTGTCCCACCAATCCCTGCTCCTGATTTTTTCCCGCACTTTTTTCCCCCCCTTCCATCCCCCTATCACATACAGTCCCAGGCACTTTCTCTATTTGATTTAGTGCCTCAAGACTGCATGTACTAATGTTATCCCCATATTAAGTGTCGCTGATGCATCATTACCCCATTTAATAAACCAATAAAGCAACAAAACCTGTTTCTTGGAGAATGTGGGAATGGCCACAGCTTTATTTAACACAACCAAACATTTTTGTATCACATGGCCCTGAAGTAACCACTTAATTTATTCACATCTCCTGTGATGCCGCCCACTGTGAAGCGGCGCGCATGTAGGTTCTTCTCCGGATTTTACTCTTCAGAGCCTATCTCCGCCAAGGAGGATACAGCGAACACCTACGCGGTACTCCGACCACCCCCACCACACAATGCCAAACCAGCCTCCACTCCATCTTGCAGACCCGACAGCATGATGTCGATCCCAATGTCATTTAAATGAACGCCGTCAGATAACAATAAGTCCCCATTGTCACCTTCCAACATCAAATGACGAATTGCTACCCCCCCAATGGAACGAACAAACCTGGAAATACGAACATTCAACAGGCGTCTTGACCGCTCGATGGCCACAGCACTTCTAGCTCCTCGCCAATGAGTTCGTGCAACCACCTCAGACCAGACAATCACACAATCAGAAAAAAGCTGTTTGAAATGACCTAAATCAGCCTTGATAAGGGACAACAACTCCGACAATTTCACATTTCCCAAATCATTTCCCCCAACATGTATAACGAGCACAATTGGACCACGGCATTCCCGACTAACTTCAACTATTAACGGCAACAGCTGAACCCACCTCAGCCCTCTGATACCTTTCCAGTGCACCTCGGCCGATGACACCCCAAGACTGAGGCCTAAAGGCCGATATTCAGCCCGACGAGCTGCCCAGAAAATAAAAGAATGGCCAACTATCCATACTTCCGGCCGATGTTCTGAAATGACAAGGAAAATCAAAACAACACCAGATCCGGACGCACATAGGACCTATAACAAGTTGAACTCCACCTACCCAGACGTTTAATATCTTCCTCCCCCATACCTAAAGCATTAGCCTACGTGGCTGCCCCTATTCTAAACGAATGAGTCCCAAACTCAGAAGGATCAACGCCCAAATGCTCCAAACAAGACTTAAGAACGGCTCCAAATTGAAATCGAGTAAGCGGCAAAGAATTAGAATGTACCAAGAAAGGAACCCCATCAGCTCGAAAAGACAAAAACTCACGCACCAAACGAACTGGACAGAATTCACCACCCAATGAATTCACACACAACCAAACACCAACGCCCATCTGATCAGTCTTGGACCGTCTCACACATACCCGGACCACTTTTTCCTCCAATAAAACATCCGCAAACAGAAGACCCCCAAACCGCTTTGCGCTCGGTGACACCAATTCGCTCACCCGCAATGCTGCGAAAAAGGCCAAAGAAAAAGCAGTACGCAGCAAAACAGACTCATAAGGATCAAAGCAAACAGCCGGAACAACCATCAGCATCCTTAGTAATAAAGCATATGTAATAGGCCTCCTAGCATCCTTCACAATATGCTCCTTCTTCCACCCCTTCAATGCCTGTCTAATAACAAACATTTTCGTCACATCAGTACAACCCCACAACTTCAACATAAACGCAATACCAGTCAAACCTTTTGAAACCGTGTACACCGAAGAACCATTAGTACGCATCCGAGACAAATACTCCAACGTCACCTCATAATGCCGCTCATCATTTGTAGGAAAAACCCCGCCAGATAATTCCAACCACTCCGCCCAAAACTTATTATGGCTCCGCCATGTACCTGGTACCACAGAACCTTGAACTAGCCGGGCAAGTTCCCCTCGACCAGGGCCCATAAGTGATTTGGGCAACGCTCCCCTTCCAGCCGTGCTCCCGGGTGAAGCTCCCGAAAGACCCCCATCTGCAAACGAGATAAGGCATCTGCGATTTTATTCTCAACACCCGGCACATGTGTAGCCCGAAACCAAATGTTACATTGCATGCAACGTAGAACTAGATGCCTAAGTAACGCCAAAACCGGCAATGATCCAGAAGACAAATTGTTAACAGCCTGCACCACTGCCATATTGTCCGTCCAAAAACGTATGCGACTATTCAACATCTTTGAACCCCACAACTCCACTGCAACCACAATGGGAAAGAGTTCTAAAAGTGTCAAATTCAATGTCAGACCCATACTATTCCAGCCCACAGGCCAACGTGCAAAACACCACTCCGCTCCAAAAACCGCACCGCAACCGACACTGCCAGCAGCATCTGTAAACAGCTGAAACTCAAAACTGGAAACCTCCTCCGACTGACAAATCGCCCTACCATTAAAAGATCGCAAAAAAGTCTGCCACACGCGCAAATCATCTTTCATTTGCCTAGTGACACGAATGAAATGATTTGAGCGCGAAATACCCCTAGTCGCCAATGATAGGCGTCTAGAGAAAACGCGACCCATGGGAACGATCCTGCAAGCAAAAACCAGCAACCCTAACAGTGACTGAAGATGCTTCAGGGTAACCTTCTTTGATAAAACAAATTCGTCAATGGTACAAAGCAGACGCGCAAGCTTGTCGTCAGGTAATTTGAAAACCATCTCTTGCGTATCAATTTCAATACCCAGAAACGACAAAATCGTAGCCGGACCAACCGTCTTCTCTTCTGCTATCGGGACACCAAATTCGGACATTAAAACTCGAAAGGTTTTCAGCAAATAACCACATATTCCTGAATCACTTGGACCTACAAATAAAAAGTCGTCTAGATAATGAATGGCTGAAGAAATACCTGTCTTGAAACGAACCGTCCATTCCAGAAAGGAACCAAAAACTTCAAAATAGTAACATGAGATGGCACAACCCATAGGCAAACACATGTCTACAAAAAACTGCTCATCTAACCGACATCCCAAGAAATGGAAACAGGCAGGATCCACAGGCAACAAACGAAAAGCTGACTCTATGTCCGATTTAGCAAGCAAGGCACCTACGCCTGCCTCCCGTACCAACCGCACAGCCACATCAAAAGACGTGTAAGACACTGCAGCCTCATCTCTGGAAATCCCATCGTTGACCGAATCCCCACGAGGGAAGGAAAGGTGATGAATCAACCTAAACTTCCCCGGTTCCTTTTTGGGGACCAAGCCAAGAGGAGAAACCCGTAAATTCGTATAAGGTGGCTCCCCAAAGGGGCCCGCCATCCTGCCTAAAGACACCTCATTCAGCACTTTTTCCCGTGCCAAACACATGTTTTCTTTCACCGATTTTAAATTATCTGACAACATCAAAACCGAAGAAAAAACATGCGGAATGAAAAAACCTTCACTGAAGCCCCGACCTAACAAGTCTGCTTCCTGTCTCTTGGGATACCTGGCGAGCCACGGTTCCATCGCGAGAGCGCTCACCGGAGTTCTCCGCTGCACCGGCAGGACCCACCTTGGAAGGTTGTTTTGCCCGTCGGAAACAGCGAAGCGCGGAATGGGCACCCCCGCAGATGGAGCACTCATGACGAAACTTGCAGGAAGAATAGAACCTGCAATGTCCCTCATTGTAGAGCCAACATGCTCCTGTTGGGCGCTGCGCCGCAATCCCGGGTGCTGAACCCGAAACTGCGACTCCTGCCTGAAAGGGCCGAGCCTGCTTTTGAGCCAAAATTAGCTGTAACCACACATCCGTCGCCTTCGACGCCCAACCAATGTCAGGCGTCATCGCCAACCGACGGCGAAATTCCTCGTCATATCTCCACCAAGCTGCACCTCCGTGCAATTTGTGGGCACTGAATATAGTGTCTACATACACAAACAGCTCGGCCCCTTTTTCCGGAAAACGTTGACAGATGACATGAGCCAAGGTAGAAAAACCCTGGAGCCAATTGCCAAAAGTTTTCGCGACCTTTTTCTCCGAACCTCTTTCGAAAACACGCTCCTTATCTATCGTCACATGATCGACCGACACCAAGGACCAAACATCCACAAAGTCATGTGCCCATATCTTGTCCTTGATCTCAGCAGACAGGTGAGTACCTAAAGGAGCAACACCACAAAACAGCGAATCACGGAATGCCAAGCCAGACATACTGGCCGCCCGCTCAGGCGGAGGCTGAGCCCCCCCTGGCAAAACCAACGGAACCGAAGCTCCGCCTTTTGTACCCAAACCATCCAACAAGCTTTTTAATGCCGAAACTAAATCAATAGCAGATAAATCACCCTTAGGTAGCCATGCGTTCCCACATGGAGACTCACCGGAGAAGGGCGTCCTCGTCACTTCCGAGGGTGCATCAACTCTCCCAGATACCGGAACCACAGACAGATCCCCACCAGGTGGACAGGCTGAGGCGACTTCTGGAACTGGAACCAGCGAAGACGACTGACGATCCCTGTGCTCCCGCCGATGACTCCTCGTGTATCTCCTTCCCGTGCGGCTGGGTGTACTAGCTCCCGACGACGACTGGGACGGCGAAGAAGATGCTGTACTGGAAGACACACTCCTACTCCGGGAACGGCGACGTCTCTCAACCTGATGGCGTGGACGCCCGTGACCACCACGACGATGTCCTCTTCCATGCCGTCTCCTTCGCCGTCTGCGTCTCGCCGACACCGCACCTGGAAGAGAAAACTCCGAAAGAGAAACTGGCAAATCACGTTGCTCCGCAGACTGCCTGCACGGCAACAGATCACTGCTACCGCACGACAATCCACCCAGCGCACTCCTCTCATTCACAGTGCCTGTGCCTGGTAAAAACAGGCCACTCACCAGCTCTCTCCCCAGCTCTGTGTCATTTTCAGAACCACCAGCAGGTGGCAGCAACTGCACACCTAACCTGCTGGTGCCTGAGGCCTGCGTCTCTGCTCTCCTGAGACCGCCCCCTCCAGCTCCCCTCTCAACCACGGCCTGCTGTGAGAGGGAAAAAGCTGTCGGGCCGGGAAGAAGAACCAGCGGTGCACTAATCACGGCCCCGGCTTCTGCGGCTGCTTGCGGCCTTGCACTGCCTGCAGCCCGGATGGGGAGAACTGCAGAAGCTCCCCCAGCCAGGGGAGTGGGTGGCACGACGTCGGGACCGGGTGAAGGGGAGAGCAGGCGACGGCGCCTCCGTCCCGCTCCTGAAGAGCGAACGGTGCCGGCCCGCCTCTGGGTGGCTGAAGGTGGACTGGGGCTCAAACGGGGAGGAGGCCGAGAAACCCGGCGCGGCCTACCTCTAACTGCCGACGCCGACGGGACTCCACCGCTGCTGACACCGACGACCGCCGCAGGTAACACCTCTTGCCTGCGATCCCCTGCCAGGAACACCTCCAGCCAGCTTGTACCCTCCGTGGCAACCCGCTGTGCCACCTGCCTCATCAGCTCATCCGCCATCTGTACTCCGGAAAACGCCCTGGACCGCAGAGGAAGATCTCTCACAGGACCAGACGTCTGACGTTTGCAGCTCCAGCAGGTAAGATAGTGAACTGCCCTTGACCTCAACTATTTATCTGCTCCTAACCCCTCCTCTATCCCCTTGTCCCACCAATCCCTGCTCCTGATTTTTTCCCGCACTTTTTTCCCCCCCTTCCATCCCCCTATCACATACAGTCCCAGGCACTTTCTCTATTTGATTTAGTGCCTCAAAACCTGTGGTAGCTAAAAATGCAATAACCACATAAGCAAGTTCAGCAGAATTATATTTTCAATTTTCCATTGTTTTATAGAATAGTCAACTACCAGACAAAACTACCTTTCCTCGATACACAATAGTATGTTCAGTAATAACATGTCTTATATACTGGTGTAGTAGCTGTGACTATAGCGAGTGTCACTACCATCTGGCCCAAAATGTCAGATTTACTATGTGTAAATGGTCAAAATAATACATATATAAAGATGATAAATTGAGATTATTTCTACAGGTAAGCATTTTAGATCTGTATTATTTGGGTAATTTGTGCCCAATGATGCCACTTGTACATTGTTATTTGATTACTGTAGGACTATTTTAATATTATGTGTGTTTTGAGTGGCAATACTATTTAAATACCATATTGTGTATTGGCCTGGTACTGTATAGTGTTTTTTTCAGCACTGTATAACACTATTATGTGGAATTTGTGGACCCTGTTAATTTGGTATTGTGTGGTATTGTATTATTTGTGCATTGTATGCTTTTTTCTGGCTCATAGAGAAGGGGTCCTTAAAGGGGTCCCCCTCTATGACGTCTATATACCCTAACAGGTCAAATGGACAGGGGTTAACATGGGAGAGTTGTACCTTGCATAGTTAACTGCCACTTTTCTGAGCAGAAGAGTTTTGGAAAATCTTTCATTTGGAGTGTGACTTAAAAGCCACATCACCTTTTCTCTAACCTCTTACGATAGGTGTCAGAAAAAGTCATGGGAGAGCTTGATAAAGATGGAATTTATGTACCATTAATAATTCTATGAATTTAGTATGTTTCAAGCCTTTTGTATTTCTGGCCATAATCTATGATATCACATAATGATAAACAATTGTCACAGTGCAAATTTATAAACCGCCACTAAGGGGCAGTATTTACTTAAATAATTTCCGTAGCATGTTTCATATTTCATACACTGAAATAGAGTTGAGCCAATTCTAACCATCCTAATATGACAATTTTATTCTCTGTGATCTTCCTAAAATGAACCTAGAACAGAAATGAAGCAAAAGAACAAACATAATTAATAATAAGGAAATACAAAATATCTGAAGTTAAAATGCATGATATAATATTGCTCTTTGTTAATTTAATTAATAGATAACAAACAGTCAAACAAGGAACGAACAAGATATTAGCGTAGTTGGAAGTGGGAAGAGCAAAATGTCCATAGAAATAGAGATGACATCCATATAACTATAGGGGATATGGAAACGGGGTTGTATTTTTCATGACCAGTACTAGACTTCAGAGCAGACGAGGGCTAGTTACCGCCAAGACCCTACATAGCTGCTGCATAGGGAGTGGGTTGAAAAAAGGCATCCATCCAGCAAGTACAATCTTTTCTTTTAGCCATAAGAAATTAAGCGGATTATAGACCCCTAGGGATAATACCAGGAATCAACTATTACCTAAAAATTGACAAGAGTACAATAATACAGTCTACTATGCGTTTACCAACAATTTTGGCAGCCCTCCATTAAAAATTCTGCATTTGCCCTTTAATGTCCTTCCTTTTTGTATAGATCTGATATGACACGCTCCATCATTTGGCTAATGCGTGAGTAAAAGTAGTTATTGTGGTTTTTGCATTACTGCATTACAGTGCAGTAGGAGGGAGACTCCTCTCTATTACATTTATATGGAAAGGGGCGGCTTAAAGCGGACAATCCCATTAAAGCTGTCATTAAAGCTATATTCACATCATGCTATTGGTTTAGGTTTAGCATATATGACGGAAATGTTGAACATAGTCATAGTCATCCATGACCCGACATATGTTAAAAGATTATTTCTTGGCATACAGTTGGGAGTTTGCATTAGAACACCGTTTTCTTTTCTAATACATGTAGTCGACTCGGGAGCCTATGAGTGATGTGTGCTACTGTATGGTGTACAGTCGCATACATCAGGGGATTGCATTTAGCGGAAATATCTGCAGAAACGTGATTTAACAGAGCTGGGATTTTTTTCCAACATACCAATGTAAAGCAAGTCAGAAAAGATCCCAATTGTTTTTTTTTGCTCAGTCTTATGCTTCTGTTATTGTGAAACTCCACAGTATATTGCCAGTATAGTGCTGGAAACAAGTTCTAGATTGCCGGATTACAAACTTTTCATTCTAATATGGTTTTAAAAATCTAACTGTACATTTTTCATGTTTCCTTTAGTGTTGGAAACAAATGGGCGTTCCATACAATATTGTTTTATACGGTATGTTAGTTTTTTTGCTTGCTGTCATTGAGCTAAATAAAACTGACGGGAATAACATTTTTCTAACACTGCAAAAATTGTTCTTATGCTATTTGCCTCTTAGTGTCTAACATTTTAATGTCTCTAGGAATTGGTTTGTTAAAGGTGCATTCATTGAATAAATATAGTCTAGCAGGTCATTGAAGGTCACAATCTCTGTATTGGGTGACAATGTTAAGAGGATCAAACAATTCCCAGACAAGACACTACATCATTATGATGACGGATGTCAGCTCAGATAAAGCTAATGACATCAGCAGGTAACAGCTTGAAAATGTAAAGGCTCATCATGTAGTTCACAGTAGCCTATGATCAAAGAGATTCTCCTGAACCACCGGTGGTTTGCCATGAGAGTTCCCCAAGTACTTCTTTGCTTGGATAAGTGTACAAACAGTACTCCATAGAGTGTCTTTATTTATTATGGGCACTATATTATCCTTTATTTTATTTATCCTTATCTATGTTTATATATATATATATATATATATATATATATATATATATATATATGTATATATATATATATATATATATATATATATATATACACATACACACACAACCGTTCAAAAGTTTGGGGTCACCCAGACAATTTTGTGTTTTCCATGAAAACTCACACTTATATTTATCAAATGAATTGCAAAATGACTAGAAAATATAGTCAAGACATTGACAAGGTTAGAAATAATGATTTTTATTTGAAATAATAATTTTCTCCTTCAAACTTTGCTTTCGTCAAAGAATGCACCATTTGCAGCAATTACAGCATTACAGATCTTTGGCATTCTAGCTGTTAATTTGCTAGGGTAATCGGGAGAAATGTCACCCCATGCTTCCAGAAGCCCCTCCTACAAGTTGGATTGGCTTGATGGGCACTTCTTGCGTACCATACGGTCAAGCTGCTCCCACAACAGCTCTATGGGGTTGAGATCTGGTGACTGCGCTGGCCACTCCATTACAGATAGAATACCAGCTGCCTGCTTCTTCCCTAATTAGTTCTTGCATAATTTGGAGGTGTGCTTTGGGTCATTGTCCTGTTGTAGGAGGAAATTGGCTCCAATGAAGCGCTGTCCACAGGGTATGGCATGGCGTTGCAAAATGGAGTGATAGCCTTCCTTATTCAAAATCCCTTTTACCTTGTACAAATCTCCCACTTTACCAGCACCAAAGCAACCCCAGACCATCACATTACCTCCACCATGCTTGACAGATGGCGTCAGGCACTCTTCCAGCATCTTTTCAGTTGTTCTGCGGTTCACAAATGTTCTTCTGTGTGATTCAAACACCTCAAACTTCGATTCGTCTGTCCATAACACTTTTTTCCAATCTTCCTCTGTCCAATGTCTTTGTGCTTTTGCCCATATTAATCTTTTCCTTTTATTAGCCAGTCCAAGATATGGCTTTTTCTTTGCCACTCTGCCCTGAAGGCCAGCATCTCGGAGTCGCCTCTTCACTGTAGACGTTGACACTGGCGTTTTGCGGGTACTATTTAATGAAGCTGCCAGTTGAGGACCTGTGAGGCGTCTATTTCTCAAACTAGAGACTCTAATGTACTTGTCTTGTTGCTCAGTTGTGCAGCGGGGCCTCCCACTTCTCTTTCTACTCTGGTTAGAGCCTGTTTGTGCTGTCCTCTGAAGGGAGTAGTACACACCGTTGTAGGAAATCTTCAGTTTCTTGGCAATTTCTCGCATGGAATAGCCTTAATTTCTAAGAACAAGAATAGACTGTCGCGTTTCACATGAAAGCTCTCTTTTTCTAGCCATTTGGAGAGTTTAATCGAACCCACAAATGTAATGCTCAAGATTCTCAACTAGCTCAAAGGAAGGTCAATTTTATAGCTCCTCTAAAGAGCAAAACTGTTTACAGCGGTAGAAAAGAAAAGGAGGAAACCTCCAGCTTACCAGTAGTTGCATCTCCAGACACCTCGCACGGATCCCCGCAACGGCCAGTGGTAGAAGTAACAGGAAAAGGAGAGAAAAATCCAGCGCTGTGTTGAATTTAAAAAGGAAAGATTTTTCCCAATTTTATTGTAGAAACAATTAAAAATACACGGAGACGCAGTCTCAAAGTGTATGTGGTAGCGGGCTGTGTGGCCTTAGCCTACGCGTTTCGAGCAAACACGTTGCTCTTAATCATGGCAAAAGAATGCCATGGGAAAAATCTTTCCTTTTTAAATTCAACACAGCGCTGGATTTTTCTCTCCTTTTCCTGTTTACAGCGGTGCTAACATAATTGCACAAGGGTTTTCAAGTGTTTTCTAATCATCCATTAGCCTTCTAACACAGTTAGCAAACACAATGTACCATTAGAACACTGGAGTGATGGTTGCTGGAAATGGGCCTCTATACACCTATGTAGATATTGCATTAAAAACCAAAAGTTTGCAGCTAGAATAGTCATTTAGCACATTAACAATGTATAGAGTTTATTTTTGATTAATTGAATGTTATCTTCATTGAAAAAAACTGTGCTTTTCTTTCAAAAACAAGGAAATTTCTAAGTGACCCTAAACTTTTGAACAGTAGTATATATATATATATATATATATATATATATATATGTGTGTGTGTATATATATATGTATATATATATATATATATATATATATATACAAAAAAGAGAACGTGAAGCAGCACTCAAATAAAGTGAATTTATTCATCCAACATGGAACCCCAACGTTTCACCTCCTCTATGAAGGCATTTTCAAGTAGTGAAAATGGCTTCATAGAGGAGGTGAAACGTTGTGGTTCCATGTTGGATGAATAAATTCACTTTATTTGAGTGCTGCTTCACGTTCTCTTTTTTGGATATCTAACTCATAAGGAGAGGTCACTCCTTTATTTTTGAAGCTTTGCACCAGCCAAGTCGGGCATTTGTTCACAGTGCTGCTCCAATCCTCTGCATATATATATATATATATATATATATATATATATATATATATGCAGTACTGTGCAAAGTAGTAGTGTTAATATTTTTTTTTATCAATTAACAAAATGCAAAGTGAATGAAAAGAAGAGATATCTAAATCAAATAAATATTTAAAACAGCATCAATTCTTCTAGGTACACTTGTACACAGTTTTCAAGGAACTCAGCAAAGAGGTGATTCCAAATATCTTGCAGAACTAAACACATATCTTCTGTGGATGTCGGCTTCCTCAAATCCTTCTGTCTCTTCACGTAATACCAGATAGACTCTGTAATGTTGAGATCAGGCTCTGTGGGGGCCATATCATCCTTGTTCTTCTTAACGCTGAGTATAGTTCTTAATGACATTGGCTGTATGTTTGGGGTATTTGTGCTTCTACAGAATAAATTTGTAGCCAATCGAACGCCTCCCTGATGGTATTGCATGATGGATAAGTATCTGCCTGTATTTCTCAGCATTGAGGACACAATTAATTCTGACCAAATCCACAACTCCATTTGCAGAAATGCAGCCCCAAACTTGCAAAAATCCTCCATCACGATTCACTGTTGGCTGCAGACACTCCTTATTGTACCGCTCTCCAGACCTTCGGCGAACAAACTACCTTCTGTTACAGCCAAATATTTCACATTTTGACTCATCAGTCCAGAGAACCTGCTGCCATTTTTTTGCAACCCAGTTCCTATGTTTTCATGCATAGTTGAGTGGCTTAACCTTGTTTCCAAGTCAAATGTGTGGATTTTGGCCTGCAATTCTTCCATGAAGAATGACTAGACTTCTCCGAACAATAGATGGGTGTACCTCGGTCCCACTGGTTTCTGCCAATTCTGAGCCGATGGCACTGTTGGACATCTGCTGATTTCGAGGAGAAGTAGGCATGATGTGTCTTTGATTTGCTGCACTATGTTTCCTTGACTGACTACTGCATCTACGGTCCTCAAAGTTGCCCGATTCATTGTGATCTTCAAAATAGCTTGAACAGCACATCTTAAAACCCCTGTCTGCTTTGAAATGTTTGCCTGGGAGAGACCCTGCTGATGCAGTATAACTACCTTGCGTCTTGCTCAGTCTTGCCATGATGGACCTGTGACATGAAACTGGCTTCCACAACCTCTCCTTTGTTGCAGAGTTTGGCTTTTCCTCACTGTTTTAAGCCTCCTTCACAGCTGTTTCTATTACAGTTAATAAATGTGTTTAAACCTACATATAAAATATGATGATCATTATCACCTGTTTGGTATAATTGGTTAATCATACACCTGACTATAATCCTACAAAATTCCTCACACCTTTGTGTAAGTGTACCTAGAAGAATTGATGCTGGTTTGAAGGAAAAGGGTGGTTACACCAAATATTGAATTGATTTAGATTTCTCTTCTGTTCATTCACTTTGTATTTTGTTGATTGATAAAAAAATATATTAACGCTACTATTTTTGAAAGCATTCTTCCACAAGTGCCTAAAACGTTTGCACAGTATTATGTGTATATATATATATATATATATATATATATGTATATATATATATATATATATATATATATATATGCATTACTGCTAAATCTACAGAGTGCTGTCGCCATTTTCTTGTGTGCTGTATAAATTTGCAGTCACAGGCGTTCAGGGCCGGCCCTAGGATAGATGGCCCCCTGTTTGAAATGATCTTTCAGCACCCCACCCCATCATTAAAAAAAAATGCCCCATAAAAAAATTGTAATGCCCCTTTAGTGCCCCCATACAGTATGATAATATTTAATAATATATTACAACCCCTTTAAGGGCACAGTATTTTGTCCTCTAATTGTGCCCACAGTATTATGCCACCTGTAGTATGCCACCTGTAGTACCCCTACACAGTATAATGTCCGCTTAGTGGCCCCCACACAGTATAGTGCCCCTCCCTGTAGACAGTGCCATAATCCCCCACCTCCTTTTTGTAGATCGTGCCATACAGCCCCCACCTCCCCCTTGTAGACAGTGCCATACAGTCCCCCACCTCCCCCTTGTAGACAGTGCCATACAGTCCCCCACCTCCCCCTTGTAGACAGTGTCATACAGTGCCACACTGCCCACAGCCCCCTGGTTGGTAGTGCCACACAGCCCACAGCCCTCTGGTTGGTAGTGCCCCACAGCCCCCTGGTTGATAGTGCCACACAGCCTACAGCCCCCTGGTTGGTAGTGCCACACAGCCCACAGCCCCCTGGTTGGTAGTGCCACACAGCCCACAGCCCCTTGGTTGGTAGTGCCACACAGCCCACAGCCCCCTGGTTGGTAGTGCTACACAGCCCACAGCCCCCTGGTTAGTAGTGCCACACAGCCCACAGCCCCCTGGTTGGTAGTGCCACACAGCCCCCTGGTTGGTAGTGCCATACAGCCCACAGCCCCCTGGTTGGTAGTGCCACACAGCCCACAGCCCTCTGGTAGGTAGTGCCACACTACCCACAGCCCCCTGGTTGGTAGTGCCCCACAGCCCCCTGGTGGGTAGTGCCACAAAGCCCACAGCCCCCTGGTTGTTCGTGCCACAGAGCCCACAGCCCCCTGGTTGTTCGTGCCACACAGCCCACAGCCCCCTGGTTGTTCGTGCCATACAGCCCACAGCCCCCTGGTTGGTAGTGCCACACAGCCCACAGCCCCCTGGTTGGAGGTGCCACACAGCCCCTTGGTTGGTAGTGCCACACAGCCCACAGCCCCCTGGTTGTTCGTGCCACACAGCCCACAGCCCCCTGGTTGGTAGTGCCACACAGCCCACAGCCCCCTGGTTGGTAGTGCCACACAGCCTCCTGGTTGGTAGTGCCACACAGCCTACAGCCCCCTGGTTGGTAGTGCCACACAGCCCACAGCCCCCTGGTTGGTAGTGCCACACAGCCCACAGCCCCCTGGTTGGTAGTGCCACACAGCCTCCTTGTAATGACAGGGATAGGGAAACAGACAAGTGAGCCCTAATCTACCCGCCACTCAGTCCCTGCCTACTTGCAACGACCCGCCCTAGGCGACGGGGTACAACTGGGCGACGGTCCCTACAGTAAGTGCACGACAGACAACCAGACAAGGAAACACACAACAAAGGGAAACGGGGCAGTTGCCCACGGCAACACCGTGAGCAACAAGAGTAGTAAACGAGCCGAGTCAAACCAGGAGAGTACGAGGTGCCAAACGCAGAGCAGGAGAGTAGTGAACAAGCCGAGTCAAACCAGGAGTGTACGAGGTACCAAACGCAGAGCAGAAGAGTAGTCAGTAAGCCAGGGTCAATACGAAGCAGGGACAAGTAGTTCAAGAAGCTGCAGTAGGGCCAGGAAACCAACAGAGAAGAATCACAAGCAAGGAGGAACAGGAAAGGCAAGTATAAATAGACAGAGGGCGGGAGCTAGCTCCGTCTGGCCAGGCTGTGATAGGCTCTCCCACTCCTAAGCCTGCCATCCTGAGTGGTGGAAGATGGAGTCAGTCTCACAGACATAGAAGCAGGTGCAGACTGATTACCTATGGGCGTGGATACAGAAGCTGTGCCTGGCAGATCCTTAACAGTACCCCCCCCTTTTATGAGGGGCCACCGGACCCTTTCTAGATGGACCTGGTTTATTGGGGAAACGAAGGTGGAACCTACTGACCAATACCCCAGCGTGAACATCCCGGGCGGGTACCCAAGTCCTCTCCTCAGGCCCGTATCCTCTCCAATGGACCAGGTACTGGAGGGAGCCTTGGACCATCTTGCTGTCCACAATCTTGGCCACCTCGAATCCTACCCCCTCAGGGGTGAGAACGGGGACAGGAGGTTTCCTCGAGGGAGCCAAGGACAGGGAGCAGCGTTTAAGGAGGGAGGCATGAAACACGTCGTGTACTCGAAAAGATGGGGGCAACTCCAGTCGGAAGGAGACAGGATTGAGGACTTCAATGACCTTGTATGGCCCTATAAACCGGGGAGCAAACTTCTTGGATGGGATTTTAAGGCGCAAGTTCTTTGACGATAGCCACACCACATCCCCGACCATAAACAAGGGGTTAGCAGAACGTCTTCTATCTGCCTGAGTTTTTTGTATGCTCTGGGATGCCTCTAGGTTCTTCTGAACCTGGGCCCAGACTGTGCACAGTTCCCGATGAACGACCTCTACGTCGGGATTGTTGGAACTACCAGGTGAAACGGAGGAGAACCGTGGATTAAACCCAAAATTACAGAAAAAGGGGGAGACCCCTGACGAGTTACTGACCCGGTTATTAAGGGAAAATTCGGCGAGGGGAATGAATGAGACCCAATCATATTGACAGTCAGAGATAAAACACCTTAAATATTGTTCTAGAGACTGATTAGTCCTCTCGGTTTGGCCATTAGTTTCAGGATGGAAGGCAGAGGAGAAGGACAGATCAATCTCCAACTTTTTACAGAAGGCTCTCCAAAACAAAGAAACAAATTGTACCCCTCTGTCAGAAACAATATTGACAGGGACCCCATGGAGACGCAGGATGTGTTTGACAAACAAGGTAGCTAACGTAAAAGTAGGGAGGATTTCTCCAGCTCACCTTGTAGGAGTTGCGTATATTATGGATAGTAGTCCTGGCGCTCGGATCTTCGTGGTGGCACACGGAAAAACTTGTTGTTTTGTAGGAAAGGATGGTTGGATCCAGCGCTGACAGAGGTTAAAAGGAAGCCATGAATATGGACGGAGACACCATCCGAAACGCGTAGGCTACCTACCTCTAAACCTATCATTGCAAGATATATTACATACGCTAATGAAAATCTTCTTTTAACTAAGAACTATTAAAACTTGGAAAAAGTTTCCTTTTAACCTCTGTCAGCGCTGGATCCAACCATCCTTTCCTACAAAACAACAAGGTAGCTAACGTCTTAGCATTGGGTAGTTTTTTGAGGGGCACAAAGTGGCACATCTTACTGAAGCGGTCTACTACAACCCACACCACCGACTTGCCTTGAGATGGAGGCAAATCGGTGATAAAATCCATGGAGATATGGGTCCAAGGTCTCTGTGGAATGGGCAAAGAACGTAGTAAGCCCGCTGGTCGGGACCTGGGAGTCTTGGACCTAGCACAAACCTCACAAGCGGCGACGTAGGCCTTAACGTCTTTAGGCAACCCAGGCCACCAATAGTTTCTGGCAATGAGGTGCTTGGTACCCAGGATGCCTGGATGACCAGATAGTGCGGAGTCATGATTTTCCCTAAGTACCCTTAGCCGCAATTGCAGGGGAACAAACAGCTTGTTCTCAGGAACGTTCCCGGGAGCTGAACCTTGATCAGCAGCAATTTCAGAGACTAAATCAGAATCAATAGAGGAAATGATTATACCTGGAGGCAAAATACAAGCAGGATCTTCCTTCGAAGGAGGGCTGGCCATGAAGCTACGCGACAGTGCACCAGCCTTAATATTTTTAGACCCAGCCCTATAGGTAACCAAAAAATTTAATCTGGTAAAAAATAACGCCCATCGAGCTTGTCTCGGGTTTAGCCTCCGGGCCGATTCTAGGAAAACCAGATTCTTGTGGTCGGTAAGGACCGTTACCTGGTGCCTAGCCCCCTCCAGGAAGTGGCGCCACTCTTCAAATGCCCATTTAATGGCTAAGAGTTCGCGGTTGCCAATATCATAGTTACTCTCAGTGGGCGAAAACTTCCTGGAGAAGTAGGCACAGGGACGGAGATGGGTGAGGGACCTGGTACCCTGGGACAAGACAGTCCCCACTCCCACCTCGGACGCTTCAACCTCCATGATAAATGGCTCCATTTGGTTGGGCTGAACCAACACAGGGGCAGAGATAAAGCACTTCTTAAGGGCCTCAAAAGCCTGGACAGCCTCAGGAGGCCAGTGGAGGAGAACAGCACCCTTGCGAGTGAGGTCCGTAAGAGGCTTAGCGATGACCGAGAAGTTAGCAATAAATCTCCTGTAATAATTAGCGAACCCCAAGAAGCACTGTAACGCCTTCAGGGAGGCAGGTTGGACCCATTCCGCCACAGCCTGGACCTTGGCGGGGTCCATGCGGAATTCATGAGGAGTGAGGATTCGACCCAAAAATGGTATCTCCTGGACCCCAAACACACATTTTTCGGTCTTCGCAAACAGTTTGTTTTCCCGAAAGACCTGGAGCACCTTCCTGACATGCTCAATGTGGGAGGACCAGTCCTTGGAAAACACAAGTATGTCATCAAGGTACACTACAAGAAATACCCCCAGGTAATCTCTTAAAATCTCATTTATGAAATTCTGGAAGACCGCGGGAGCATTACACAACCCAAAGGGCATGACGAGGTATTCGAAATGACCTTCGGGCGTGTTAAACGCAGTCTTCCTCTCATCCCCCTCTTTGATGCGGATAAGGTTATACGCCCCCCCGTAGATCAAACTTAGAGAACCATTGAGCCCCCTGAACCTGATTAAAGAGATCAGGAATCAAAGGAAGGGGGTACTGGTTCCTTACAGTGACCTTATTCAAGTTACGGTAGTCAATGCATGGCCTAAGACCACCATCCTTCTTCCCTACGAAGAAGAAGCCAGCACCTACCGGAGAAGTAGAGGGGCGAATGTAACCCTTGGCCAGGCATTCCTGGATATACTCTCTCATGGCTTCACGTTCGGGACAAGAGAGATTAAATATCCTACCCTTAGGGAGCTTAGCTCCTGGTACCAAATCGATAGGGAAATCGTATTCTCTATGAAGAGGTAACACTTCGGAGGCCTCCTTAGAGAAAACATCAGCGAAGTCCTGAACAAACTCAGGTAGCGTGTTCACCTCCTCAGGGGGAGAAATAGAATTAACAGAAAAACATGACGTCAAGCATTCATTACCCCATTTGGTAAGATCCCCAGTATTCCAGTCAAACGTGGGATTATGCAACTGCAACCAGGGAAGGCCTAAAACCAAATCGAACGAAAATCCCAGCATCAACAGTACAGAGCACTGCTCCAAATGCATGGAGCCAACAAGGAGTTCAAAAACAGGGGTATGCTGTGTAAAATAACCATTAGCAAGAGGAGTGGAGTCGATACCCACTACCGGGACAGGTTTAGGCAAATCAATCAAAGGCATAGCTAGAGACATAGAAAATTCCACAGACATGATATTAGCAGACGACCCTGAATCCACGAAGGCACTGCCGGTAGCAGACCTACCACCAAAAGAGACCTGAAAGGGAAGCAAGATTTTATTAGGTTTCATCTTTACGGGAAATACCTGTGCGCCCAAGTGACCTCACCGATGATCACTTAGGCGCGGAAGTTTTCCGGCTGCTTATTCTTACGCCCAGGACAGTTGTTCACTTGATGCTTGTCATCCCCACAGTAGAAGCAGAGACCATTCTTCCTGCGGAACTCTCTACGTTGTTGGGGGGACACAGAGGCCCCGAGTTGCATAGGTTCATCCGAGTTTTCCGTGGAAGAATGAAGCAACAGAACCTCGGAAGCCATCATGGGGGAGTCAGAGGAGAATGCACAAAAACGTTCAAGTCGTCGTTCCCTGAGACGTCGGTCAAGTCGTACCGCTAAAGCCATAACCTGATCTAGGGAGTCAGCAGAGGGATAGCTAACTAGCAGGTCTCTCAGGGCGTTCGACAGACACAATCTAAACTGGCACCTCAAGGCAGGGTCATTCCACCGAGAAGCTACACACCACTTCCTAAAGTCAGAACAATACTCCTCTACAGGTCTCTTACCCTGACGTAAGGTCACCAGCTGACTCTCGGCAAAGGCAGTCTTGTCAGTCTCGTCATAAATGAGCCCGAGAGCAGAAAAGATCAACAGAGGAAAGTTCAGGGGCGTCAGGAGCCAAGGAGAAGGCCCATTTTTGGGGCCCGTCCTGGAGCCGGGACATAATTATACCCACCCGCTGGCTCTCAGAACCTGAGGAGTGGGGCTTTAAGCGAAAATAGAGCCTACAACCCCCCTGAAAGGAGAAAAAAGTCTTCCGGTCCCCTGAGAACCGGTCAGGCAACTTGAGGTGGGGTTCAAGAGGTGAGGTGGGGGGCACTACCAGGGAAGCATCACACAGATTGTCCCTCTGAGCCAGGGCCTGGAACTGTAGGGAGAGGGCCTGCATCTGCTGAGCCAGGGTCTCAAGGGGGTCCATAGAAGTGTCAGGGACCAGGGTAGACTAGGTATATTGGCCTGTGATTATGTAATGACAGGGTAGGGAGACAGATAGGTGAGCCCTAATCTACCCACCACTCAGTCCCTGCCTACTTGCAACGACCCGTCCTAAGTGACGGGGTACAACTGGGTGACGGTCCCTACGCTCAGTAAGTGCAAGACAGACAAAACAGACAAGGGTACACAGAAGCTAGGGAAACGGGGCAGCTGCCCACGGAGACACCGTGAGCAACAACAGTAGTGAACGAGCCGAGTCAAACCAGGAGAGAGCGAGGTACAAAACGCTGAGCAGGAGAGTGGTCAGAAAGCCAAGGTCAATAACAAGCAGAGGATGAGTAGTACAAGCAGCAGCAGCAAGCCAGGAAACAAGCATAGAAGAATCACAGGCAAAGGAGGAACAGGAAAGGCAGGTATAAATAGACAGTGGGCGGGAACTAGCTCCGTCTGGCCAGGCTGTGATAGGCTCTCCCACTCCTAAGCCTGCCATCCTGAGTGATGGAAGATGGAGTCAGTCTCACAGACATAGGAGCAGGTGCAGACTGATTGCCCACGGGCGTTGACACAGAAGCTGTGTCTGGCAAATCCTTTACAATACCCCTAGATAAATTCCTTGAGAGGTGTAGTTTTCAAAATGGGCTCACTTTTGGGGGGTTTCCCCTGCTTTGGTCCCTCCAGGGCGTTGCAAACGCGACATGGCACCGAAAAACAATCCAGCAAAATCCGTGCTCCAAAATCAAAATGGCGCTCCTTCCCTTCTGAGCCCTGCTGTGGGTCCAATCAGCAGTTTATTACCACATATGAGGTATTGCCGTAATTGGAAGACATTGCTTTACAAGTCTTGGGGTACATTTTCTTTGTTATTTCTTGTAAATATTACAAATTTCTATGTTTTTTCAGAAAAACAGTAGATTTTCATTTTTTACAGAATAATTCCAATATATTTAGCGAAAAAAACCTGTGTGGTCAAAATGCTAACTATAACCCTAGATAAATTCCTTGAGAGGTTTAATTTCCAAAATGGGGTCACTTTTGGGGTGTTTACACTGTTCTGGCACCACAAGACCTCTTCAAACCTGACAAGGTGCCTAAAATATATTCTAAATAAAAGGAGGCCCAAAATCCACTGGGTGCTCCTTTGCTTCTGAGGCCTGTGTTTCAGTCCATTATCGCACTAGGGCCACATGTGAGATATTTCTAAAAACTGAAGAATCTGGGCAATAAAATATTGAGTTGCATTTCTCGGGTAAAACCTTCTGTGTTACAAAAAAAGAAGTATTAATAATGAATTTTGGAAAAAAAATTAGTTTTTTGTACATTTCACCTCTACTTTGCTTTAATTCCTGTGAAACGCCTAAAGGGTTAAAACGCAATTAGAATGCTGTTTTGGATTCCTTGAGGGGTGCAGTTTTCAAAATAGGGTAACTTCTGGGGATTTTATAATATATAATACCCTCAAAGCCACTTCAGAACTGAACTGGTCCCTGAAAAAATGGCCTTTTGAAATTTTCTTTAAAATATGAGAAATTGCTGCTAAAGTTCTAAGCCTTGTAACGTCCTAGAAAAATAAAAGAACGTTCAAAAAACAATGCAAACATAAAGTAGACATATGGGAAATGTTAACTAGTAACTATTTTGTGTGGTATTACCATCTGTTTTGCAAGCAGATACGTTTAAATTTAGAAAAATGCTAATTTTTGCAACGTTTTTCTAAATTATGGTGTTTTTCATAAATAAATACTGAAATTATCGACCAAATTTTTTCACTAGCATAAAGTACAACATGTCACGAGAAAACAATCTCAGAATCGCTTGGATAGGTAAAAGCATTCCTATGTTATTACCACATAATGTAACACATGTCTGATTTGAAAAAATTGGCTGTGTCCTGGAGGCCAAAACAGGCTGGGTCCTGAAGGGGTTAAGTCCCAGTCCGGCCCTTGTATGTCCGCTTCTGAGCTACTGTTATAAGTATCTGGCACCTCTCCCTACTGAAATAACCATGCAAACTGAAACATCAAAAAAAATAAAAAATTCAAATACAATAGTCAGAACCCTGTATTTTAAATAAAAGTCAATTTAAATGATAATAATATCAATTACTGAATTTTTTTTATCTTACAGATATTCTTAATATATTATATATACATAAATAAAATTGAAAAGGAATGAATATTTACAAATGAACAGCAATTTAGCACTTTGGGTTTTAATATTTTTTTTTCTCAAAGATATCCTATTTAAATATGTGGTTGTTTTTTTTTTTAAATACAATTGTGTCCGTTAACTAAAAGTATAGGTGCAACTGGTTAATGTGACAAGTAAATTGCATCTTTCTAAACACTTTGTCAGTAGATGCTGCAGCATTATTCATTGACAGACAAGAAATTATTATGGAAATGTTTATTCATGAGAAGAACATATTACATGTACTTACCAAGATGTTACCATAAATGATAATCTAATGCTCACATGAATAACAACTTGGAAAGTGCACAATATACAGGAATAAACGCATTCTCTCCATAACTTGTCAATTTGTATTTGGTTTTGTTATAGAGAATTGCATGAATAGTTCTAAAAATATTGGAAATTGACCTATGGTTCAATGACAAGACCATTAATCAATTTGTGAGGAGGGTGAACTAAGTCCATTCACAGCCTATGTACTGTATACAGTATGTATATTCTCGTAGATAGTTGCCTGACACTTTTAAATGGACTGTTAAGCTTCTGAGAGACTGCTCAGGTGTTTGTTTGTGATTTGTTGTATTGCACTGTATATATATTGTGTTGTATTGCACTGTATACAGTTAGGTCCAGAATTATTTGGACAATGACACAGTCTTCATGATTTGGGCTCTGCATGCCACCCCATTGGATTTGAAATGAAACAACTGAGATGCAATTGAAGTGTAGACTTTCAGGTTTAATTCAAGGGGTTGAACAAAAATATCCTGTGAAACGTTTAGGAATTGCAACCATTTTCTACACAGCCTCCACATTTCAGGGGCTCAAAAGTAATTGGACAAATTAACATTACCATACATCACCAAACACTGGGTTTCCTCCTTTGTGATGCTTTGATAGGGCCTTTACTGCAGCCGTCTTCAGTTGTTGCTTGTTTGTGGGTCTTTCTACCTTAAAGGGAATGTGTTGCCAGAAAAACATGTTTTTTTTTAAAAAATTAAACATTTAGTGTGTGGGTGATTAAACATTGTTCACATTTTTTTTTTTTTTTTTTGCACGAGTCCAGGAAATATTATAAATTATTTCTAATTTATAATACTACCCATTTTTGGTCACTAGATGGAGCTGTTCCCAATGTTGCAGCATTGCAACATTGGGTTAAAAGCCCTCGCTCTAGTGAGCTCTCAGCATCCCCCCCTCCTTTATCCTGGCTAGTGCCGGGATAAACGAGGGGTTTGAACGGTGTAACCTCCTACACTGTGTGGCGCCATTTTTTGAGCTAACCCACAGTGTAGTAGGTTTACATACAGTAGTAAACACACACAAACACGAACATACATTGAAATCTCTTACCTGCTCCTGCCGCCGCGGCTCCCTCCGGCCCGTCCGCTCCGTTTGCTGCCGCTGGTGCAAGTGCACAAATCCGGAAGCCGCGACCGGAAGTAGTAATATTACTGTCCGGCCGCGACTTCCGGTCCACAGGAAAATGGCGCCGGACGGCGCCAATTTCGAATAGGACTGTGTGGGAGCGGCGCATGCGCAGTTCCCACACAGACGCCGTACACTGCAGTCGATGGGACGGGAGCCGTTCGCAGTCCCTATGGGACTGTGGCTGCCGTATTCCATGTCTGTATGTGTCGTTAATCGACACACACAGAAATGGAACAAAAAATGGCAGCCCCCATAGGGAAGAAAAAGTGTAAAAATAAGAAAAAGTAAAACACAAACACACAAATGAATATAAACGTTTTTAATAAAGCACTAACATCTTTAACATATAAAAAAATAATTTGTGATGACACTGTTCCTTTAAGTTTTGTCTTAAGCAAGTGAAATGCATGCTAGATCGGGTTGAGATCTGGTGATTGGCTTGGCCATTGCAGAATATTCCACCTCTTTGCCTTAAAAAACTCCAGTATGTTTTGGGTCATTGTCCATCCGTACTGTGAAGCGACGTCCAATCAACCTTGCTGCATTTGGTTGAATCCGAGCAGAAATTATTTCCTTGAACACTTCAGAATTCATCCGGCTGCTTCTCAAACCGGTCACATCATCAATAAACACTAGTGACCCAGTGCCTTTGGCAGCCATGCATGCCCATGCCTTTACACTACCTCCATGTTTTACAGAGGATGTGATGTGCCTTGGATCATGAGCCGTTCCAAGCCTTCTCCATACTTTCTTCCTCCCATCATTCTGGTACAGGTTGATCTGAGTTTCATCTGTCCAAAGAATGCTGTTCCAGATCTGGGCTGGCTTCTTTAGATGTTGTTTGGCAAAGTCTAATCTGGCCTTTCTATTTTTGAGGCTCATTAATGGTTTGCACCTTGTGGTAAACCCTCTGTATTTGCTCTTTTATGAAGTCTTCTCCTTATGGTAGACTTAGATACTGATACACCTACTTCCAGGAGAGTGTTCTTCACTTGTGTAGATGTTGTGAAGGGGTTTATCTTCACCATGGAAAGGATTCTGCGATCATCCACTACTGTTGTCTTCCGTGGATGTCCAGGCCTTCTGGAGTTCACAAGATCACCAATGCGCACTTTTTTTTTAAGAATGTACCCAAACTTTGGCCAAACTGTTGATTTGGCCACTCCTAACATTTATGCTATCTCTCTGATGGATTTCTTCATTTTTTTCAGCCTAACGATGGTCTGTTTCACTTGCATTGAGAGCTCCTTTGACCTCATGTTGTGGGTTCACAGCAACAGCTTCCAAATGCGAATGCCACACCTGGAATCAACTCCAGGCCTTTTACCTGCTTAATTGATGATGGATTAACGAGGGAATAGCCCATGCATCCCATTAAATAGCTTTTGAGATAATTGTCTAATTACCTTTGGTACCTTAAAAAAGAGGCAGCTACATATTAAAGAGCTGTAATTCCTAAACCCTTCCTCAAATTAGGATGTGAATATCTTCAAATTAAAGCTGAGAGTCTGCACTTTAAGCCCATATTGATTATAAAACTGTATATTCAACATGTTTTGGTAAACAGTTAAAATGCCAAAGCTTGTGTCACTGTCCAAATAATTCTGGACCTAACTGTATATGTTGTGTTTATCTTAGCTGTTCACTGGAGAGGGCACTGTGTAACGTCCTTGGTTGCTGACCACGCACTCCTCCCATCCTGTCGACGCCCTTCTCTCCAGAGATGTGTGCACAGATGCAGATGGCCGTTGTGTTCCGGACTGACCACTAGCGTGCGCTCACGAGCTCAGTCCAGCCTCAAGGAGCCAGAGCGCACACATGTGTGAGATTGAGCTGATTGCTCCAAGATCACCCTGGACTATAAGAAGGTCTCTGCCCCTCCCTACAATGCCTGAGCGTGTTTTTGGATCTACTCGTGTCTGTCCTGCAAATCGTTCCTTGAGTGTTTTCCAGTTCCAGTGTTCCCGTTCCTGCTACCTGTATCCTGTTTCCCATGCTACCGTGTTCCTGTGCTATACTGAGTTGGAGTCGTTTTGTGTCACCTACTACACCCGCTGTGTTTCTCCGCACCTGTTGTCTGCCTGCTGCCCGAGTTCCATCAGGGCCTTAACCATCGCTGCTGTCTGTATTGTCACAGGTACCTTTATCCGAACTATAGACATTGACATTGTACCCTGTTTGGCCAGCTGCTATACCGCTACGGTGGTATGGCCCAGTGGGTCTACATACTCACAGATCGTGACAGTATACTCAGGCCATGGACCCCACTTGTCAACTCAAGACCGTGACGACATCACAAGCCATGCAGTCGGATATGCTAGTCTCCCAATTATGACAGGACCAACTCCTCCAGGCGGTGAACTTCATTACAGAGCGACTGGATGCGCAAGCTGCAGTTCTCCCTGCACCTGCTCCTATTGCCTTTTCTGTTCCTCCTACTAAACCTTGTGGCAGTACGGATCCTCCAACTACACCTCCTGGCAGTGCTAACCCCTGATTTTCTCTGAC
This sequence comes from Rhinoderma darwinii, assembly GCF_050947455.1. NCBI lineage: Eukaryota > Metazoa > Chordata > Amphibia > Anura > Rhinodermatidae > Rhinoderma > Rhinoderma darwinii. Next base: position 552,026,794 of record NC_134687.1, read on the forward strand.
ACTTCCACATCACTATGATGGAGATGCGAGAACCTGCAGGGGAGGACTTTTGTGTGTCTGGCAGACAAAAAAATCAATCCTCCGCTGGGGACATAGCTCTAAACTGGCTTGTCATGCGGGTGTCCGTAAAACCCGAGACCTGATTGCCCGTCAGTTCTGGTGGCCCACGCTGCCCAAAGACATTATGGACTTTGTCTCTTCCTGCACGGTGTGCGCAGCAAGCAAAGTTGCTCACTCCAAACCAGGCTGGCCTGCTCCAGCCGCTGCCTGTGCCCAATGCTCCCTGGTAGCATATTGCAATGGACTTCATCATGGATCTGCCCCCTCTGCTGGATGCAGTACGGTCTGGGTGGTGGTGGACCTATTCTCAAAGAGGGCTCATTTTGTTCCGCTGACCGGCCTACCTTCTGCTTCTCGACTGGCCAACCTCTTCATCCAACACATCCTTCGCCTGCACGGCCTACCTCTGCATATCGTGTCTGATCGGGAGGTTCAGTTCACCTCAAAGTTCTGGAGGGCACTCTGTAAACTCCTCGATATAAAATTTGACTTTTCCTCAGCCTACCACCCCCAGTCCAATGGCCAAGTTGAGAAGATCAATCAGATCATGGAGAACTACTTACGACACTTCATCTCCAGGCAGCATGATGACTGGGTGCAGTTTCTTCCTTGGGCCGTGTTCTCCTATAAGAACCACGCAAGTGAGTCCACCGCCTCCACACCATTGTTCATAGTTTGCGGCCAACATCCATGTATTCCTCTCCCTGTGTCTGCTGCGTCCCAGGTGCCTGCAGCTGACTTTGCATTCCGGGACTTTTTACGGATCTGGCAGCAAACCCGATCCTCAATCTGCAGGCAGTCGACCGCATGAAGCGAAAGGCAGATACGAGGAGAAGAGAGCTGCCTCTGTTTCTTCCGGGTACCAAGGTCTGGCTGTCCTCAAGACATATCCGACTGAGTGTGCCGTCATGCAAATTCACTCCCACATTCCTCGGACCCTTTGAGATCCTGCAGCGGATCAACACGGTCTCTTATAAGCTTCGGCTGCCCGCGACCCTCCAGATCCCCAACTCCTTTCACGTTTCTCTCCTGAAACCTGGGGTCCTGAACCGTTACTCTAAGGCTGGGTTCACACGACCTATTTTCAGGTGTAAATGAGGCGTTTTACGCCTGGAATTAGGCCTGAAAAGACGGCTTCAATACGTCGGCAAACATCTGCCCATTGCTTTCAATGGGTTTGCCGACGTACTGTGCCGCCGACCTTTAATTTTACGCGTCGCTGTCAAAAGACGACGTGTAAAATGACTGCCTCGGCAAAGAAGTGCAGGACACTTCTTGGGGCGTAATTCGAGCCGTTTTTCATTGAATCCAATGAAGAACAGCTCCAAATTACGCCCGTAATTGACGCCTCGCAAAACGCGAGTACGAGCAATTACGTCTGAAATTCAGGAGCTCTTTTCTCCTGAAAACAGCTCCGTAATTTCAGACGTAATGGTCGTTATCGTGTGCACATACCCTAAGACTCTTAGCCCTGCAGTTGCCCCCAGCAGTTCGGCCGAGATATTTGAGGTTAAGGAGATCCTGGATACCAAAAAAGTAGGAGGAAGAACCTTTTATTTAGTAGATTGGAGGGGGTTTGGTCCAGAACAAAGGTCCTGGGAGCCAGAAGGGAATCTCAGTGCTCCTACCCTCATTAAGAAGTTTCTCCCTCGTTCCAGTCCCAAGAGGAGGGGGCGTAAGAGGGGGGATACTGTAACGTCCGTGGTCGCTGACCACGAACCCCTCCCATTCTGTCGACGCCCTTCTCTCCAGAGATGTCTGCACATGCGGCCGTCCTGTTCCATAATGGCCACTAGGGTGCGCTCGCGAGCTCTGTTCATCCTTAAGGAGCCAAAGCGCACACATGTGTGAGATTGAGCTGATTGCTCCCAGATCACCCTGGACTATAAGAAGGTACCTTTGTCACAGGTACCTTTATCCGAACTATAGACATTGACTTTGTACCCTGTTTGGCCAGCTGCTATACCGCTACGGAGGGACGGCCCAATGGGTCTACATACCCACAGATCGTGACACACTGTACAAATGAATGAAAGGTCTCTTGGGAGTGTGACAGGGGAGGTATGAGGACTGGCTAGGTCGATTAAGAGCCTGGGCTGGCAGGAGACAGAACGTGGTGATGCTGATGCGCAATGCCACCATCCTGATAGGGGGAGGATAAGGCAGAGGAATATAAAGAAGAGGTTTGGCACAGCTTTGTCTTTAGACAAAGAGCTGGTGAACCATATGAGGTGCTAGACATAGCTGCTGTTGATCTGCAATGATGTAGGGAAGGACTGGAGGCTGCAGCTGCATGGGTAGTGAGCCAGCGATACGACGCAGGCCTATGCGGAGCAAGAGGTCGCCAGCTGAGAAATGGGTGAGTCCATGGAGGGAAGCAGCATGGCCCATCTTTTATGAGTGGCAAAGTCCAAAGCTATAATTGAGGGGCCCATGTTGATTTCTGTTATGTTGCCCCCTCTCTTCTTAGTATGCCACATATGACAAAGATATATATGTAATTGTCACGGCGCGTGGTGTGGACCCACTGGGCCGTACTGCGTAGCGGGATAGCAGCTGGCCAAACAGGTACAATGCAAAGTCTATAGTTCAGAAAGGGTACCTAAGGCAATGTAGACAGTAGCGGTAGATTCAGACTAAGATTAGACTCCGACAGTAGACAGACACCTGGCGGGGTGCACCACAATAGATGCAGTGGAGGGCACAACATGACTCCAACTCTTGATGACACAGAGGCACGGTAGCACGGGACACATGGTACAGGCAGCAGGAAAGGGTAACACTGGGAACTGGAAAACACTAGGAGACCATTTGCAATGACAAACTTTAGGTAACACAACAACGCTCAGGCAAGGATCGAGAGGGCAGATCCCCTTTTATAGTCCTGAAGCATTCTTGGCTGATTGCAGTATTCCGCAACTGTGCGTGTACTGGCCCTTTAAGGCCGTGCACGAGACACTGTGCCGGACCAGGAAGTGAGTGTCGGCATCTTTCAGGAGGGAGATGCCGCCAGGAACTCACTTGTCCATGGCAGCGGCCGTCAGAGGGGAAGTCAGGACGATGGTCTGCGGTCATAGACGTTACAATATCCCCCCTCTTACGCCCCCTCTTCTTGGGGCCAGAGCGGGAGAGAAACTTCTTCATGAGGGCAGGAGCATCAATGTTTTCCTCTGACTCCCAAGACCTCTCCTCTGGACCAAATCCGGAACCAATTCAATATGAGAATAATACGCTCGATGTGGTGGCAACGTCTCTGCCTCCTTCTTGTCGAAGACATCTGAGAACTGAGAGTAGCAAGAGGGAAACCCTGCCAATGATTGATCTGGAGGAAGCTGAACCAGATGGATATGCCCCAGACAGCAGTTGAGGCACTTGGGGCCCCACAGGAGAACCTCTCCGGAGTTCCAATCCAGAATTGGGGCGTGTAGACGGAGTCAAGGCAAACCCAGCAGCACGGGATTGACTGCCTTGGGCAGGACAAATGGGGAGATGAGCTCACTTGAAGTCGCAGCGGCTTGGTCACAGACAACATTGGGTCGGGCAGTGGCAGTCCATCTACCGAGTCAACGGTCAACGGCTTCTCCAGAGGGGTAGTAGGCAAGTGAAGAAGATCCACAAGGTCTTTGCGTATAAAATTGGCTGCAGAGCCAGAATCCAGATAGGCAGAGACCAGATGGGGCCTCTCGCCAGTGACAATAGTCACAGGGATGAACAGCTTGGAGGAGAGTTCTCTGTCAAACGCTGTGTCGCCCAGGGTTGTCTCTCCAACCAATCCTAGGCGTTGGAGATTTTTGGCTCTGGGGACACAGACGCATGACATGGCCAGCGAGGCTGCAATATACGCTACCACGTAGCGGGATAGCAGCTGTCCAAACAGGTACAATGGAAAGTCTATAGTTCAGAAAGGGTACCTGAGGCAATGTAGACAGTAGCGGTAGATACAGGCTACTATGAGTCTCCAACAGTAGACAGACATTCGGCGGGGTGCAACACAATAGATGCAGCGGAGGGCACAACACGACTCCAACTCTTGATGGCACAGAGGCACGGTAGCACGGGACACAGGGTACAGGCAGCAGGAAAGGTTAACACTGGGAACTGGAAAACACTAGGAGACCATTTGCAATGACAAACGTTAGGTAACACAACAACGCTCAGGCAAGGATCGAGAGAGAAGAGCCCCTTTTATAGTCCTGAAGCATTCTGGGCTGATTGCAGTATTTTGCAACTGTGCGCGTACTGACCTTTTAAGGCCGTGCATGCACGGGCGCGCGTGCTCTGTGGGAGACAGTGTCCGGACCAGGAAGTGAATGCCGGCCTCTCTCAGGAGGGAGATGCCGCGGGGAACTCACTCGTCCATGGCCATGGCCGTCAGAGGGTAAGTCAGGACGACGGTCCATTCCCCGTTGCCGATCAGCGGCCCATCGCCGCTGATTTTGGCAGTTAACCCCTTCGATGCGGTGTTCGATTGCGATTGCCGAATTTAAGGTGTTTAGCACAGATCGGCAGCCCCCACGTGAAATCACGGGGGCTGGCGATGGTACCCATGGTTACCAGACGCCAGACAATGGCTTCCGGGCTGTCATGTACAGAAGCCTATGAGGACCAGCTGGAGGCTGGTCGTCGTAGGCTTCCTGTCAGAGTGACTGTCACGTCACAATGACAGTTAGAATACATTACATTAGGTAGGTGGTGTAATGTGTTCCAGAAGCGATCAGAGCTGCAAGTCTAAGTATCCCCTAGTGGGACAAGTAAAGAAAGTTAAAAAAAAGAATAAAAATGTTTTAAAAAAAGTGTAAAAATAAAAGTTATAAGTGACAAACTAGAACTGCTTTTTTTCCTATAATAAGTCTTTTACATAAAAAAAAAGTACACATATTTGGTATCACCACGTTCGTAACGACCCCAACTATAAAACTATAATATAATTTTTTCCGCACGGTAAACACCGCAAATGAAAAACAATGCCAGAATTACTATTTTTTGGTCACCCCCCTCCCAAAATATACAATAAAAAGTGATCAAAAAGTCACATGCACGCCAAAATAGTACCAATACAAACTACAACCCGCCCTGCAAAAAACAAGCCCTTACACAGCTTTTTTGACTGAAAAATAAAAAAGTTATGGCTCTTAGAATATGGTGACACAAAAAATAATTTATTTTATAAATAAGTTATTTTCTTGCGCAAACACTGCAAACGATATACATATGGTATCGCCATAATCGTATCGACCCGCAGAATAAAATATAATGGTCATTTATAGCCCAGGGTGAACGCCGTCAAAAATAAATAAAAAACATTGTCAGAATTTATGGTTTTTGGTCACCTTGCTCAATGAAAAATGGAATAAAAAGTGATTAAAAAAATCCCATGTACACCAAAATGGTACCAATGAAAACTACAGATTGTCCCACAACAAATAAGCCCTCACACGGCTCCGGTGGTGAAAAAATAAAAAAACTTCCGGCTCCCAGAATATGTGCTGTGTTCCAAAAGCGGATAGGATCGGGCGCCATTTATAAATGCGACACTGGCCACATATCTGCAGATTATTATTTATTTACCCCATTATTATACCCTCTTATTATGCCCCTGATGTACTTTGCCCAGCCTACATATGCCCCCACATTATATACTGAAATACCAGCAAAATACCAAGCAAAGTCTGTGCTCCCTAAAGCCAAATGCCGCTCCCTCCCTTCTGAGCCCTACAGCGTGCCCAAACAGCAGTTTACGTCCACCGATATGACATCGCCATAACCGGGAGAACACGGTTAATTTTTTTTTTAGCTATTTGCGCCACAAACTGGGCACAACATATAGTGCACTAAAATGGCACATCAGTGGAAAATGTAAATGCACCATCCGCTGCGCATTAAACCCTTCCCGCACCATGACTTAATAGCATGTCATGGTGTGGGAGGTGATATATGGAGCGTCTCACGCGCTGAGCCCGCGCCATACACTGCGGCTGTCAGCTGTGTATTACAACTGGTACTCGGGACTAACGGACAGAAACAGCGATCGCGCTGTTAAAGGAGCCTGTAAAAATCACAATATACTGCAATTCATTAGTATTGCAGTGTATTCTACCAGCGATCTAATGATTGCTGGTTCAAGTCCCCTAGGGGGACTATTAAAATGTGTAAAAACAAAAGTAAATAGTTATTATTAGTGGAAAAAATTTAATAAATATTTAAAGTCCAAAAAGAAACCCTTTTTACATTTTTTCTCTAAAGTAATGTACATTTTTTTAAAAATACACAAAATTGGTATCGCTGCGTCCGTAAAAGTCCAAACTATTACAATATACCATTATTTAACTCACACAGTGATTCCGTGAAAAATAAAGAATTTTAAATGGCAAAATCGCTGTTTTTTGGTCATCTTGGCTCTACCAAAAAATGTAATAAAAAGCGCTCAAAAAGTTGTATGTACAAAATAGTACTAATAAAAACTACAGCTCGTCCCACAAAAAATAAGTCCTCACACCACTCTATTGACGGAAAAATTAAAAAAGTTATGGCTCTCGGAAAGCGGGTAGGAAAAACTAAAAAGAAAAAGCAAAACATGGATCAGTTCGGAAAGGGTTAATTACTTTCTAATGGAAAAACATTTATGACCACATGTGGGGGTATAGCCGTACTCGGGAGAAATTGCTTTACAAATGTTGGGCGGCTTTCTCCTCCTTTATCCTTTGTGAAATTGAAACAATTCAACATTTTAGTGGAAATAATGTTGATATTAATTTTCACGGCCTAATTCTAATAAATTCTGCAAAAGACGTGTGGGGTCTAAATGCTCACTATATAGCTAGATAGATTCCTTAAGTGGTGTCGTTTCCCAAATGGGGTTACTTTTGGGGGGCTTCCACTGTTTTGGTCCCTTGGGGGGCTTTGCAAATTCGACATGACACCCAAAAACTATTCCAGCTAAATTTGAGCACCAAAAGCCAAATAGCACTCCTTCCCTTCTAAGCCACGGTGTGGGTCCAAACAGCACTTTATTACCACATATGGCATCTTTCTTTAATCGGGAGAAATTGTTTTACAAATTCTGGGGTGCTTTTTCTCTTTTATTCCTTGTAAAAATTAAAAATGCTAGATTCCAATAAAATCAGAAATCCAGAATCCAAATGGTGCTCCTTCTCTAATGAGCCCTGCTGTGGGTCCAAACAGCAGTTTATTACCACATATAAGGTATTGCTATAATCGGAAGAAATTGCTTTACAATGTTGGGGTGTTTTTTCTACTTTTTTCCTTGTAAAAATTAAAACATTTTCACAAAAAAAATAGATTTTCATCTTCACATACTAATTTAAATAAATGTAGCAAAAAAACTGTGGGTTCAAAATGCTAACTATACCCCTAGATAAATTCCTTGAGGGGTGTAGTTTCCAAAATGTGGTCACTTTTGGGGGGTCTTTACTGTTTTGGTACCACAAGACCTATTCAAACCTGACATGGTGCCTAAATATATTGTAAAAAAAGGAGGCCCCAAAATCCACTAGGTGCTCCTTTGCTTCAGAGGCCTGTGCTTCAGTCCATAAGCACACTAGGACCACATGTGGGATATTTCTAAAAACTGCAGAATCTGAGCAATAAATATGGAGTTGCATTTCTCGGGTAAAACCTTCTGGGGTACTGAAAAAAATGTATTACAAATGAAGTTTGGCAAAAAAAAATGAAGTTTGTAAATTTCACCTCTACTTTGCTTTAATTCCTGTGAAACGCCTAAAGGGTTACATAGTTACATAGTTACATAGTTAGTACGGCTGAAAAAAGACACATGTCCATCAAGTTCAACCAAGGGACGGGAAAAGGGAAGGAAAAATTTCTACACATAGGAGTTAATACTTTTTTGTTCTAGGAAAATATCTAACCCTTTTTTAAAGCCATCTACCGTCCCTGCTGTGAACAGCTCCTGCGGTAGGCTATTCCATAGATTCACAGTTCTCACGGTAAAGAAGGCTTGTCTCCTCTGCAGGTTGAACCTTTTTTTCTCCAGACGGAGGGAGTGCCCCCTTGTTTTTTGAGGGGGTTTTACAAGGAACAGGATTTCACCATATTTTTTGTATGTGCCATTAATATATGTATATAAGTTAATCATGTCCCCCCTTAGTCGTCTTTTTTCAAGGCTAAATAGGTTTAATTCTTTTAATCTTTCCTCATAACTTAAATTCTCCATGCCCCTAATTAGCTTCGTTGCTCTTCTTTGTATTTTTTCCAACTCCAGGGCATACTTTCTATGAACTGGAGCCCAGAACTGAACTGCATATTCTAGATGAGGCCTCACTAATGCTTTGTAAAGTGGCAATATTACATCCCTGTCCCGCGAGTACATGCCTCTTTTAATACACGACAATATCCTGCTGGCCTTTGAAGCAGCTGATTGACACTGCATGCTGTTATTGAGTTTATGATTTACAAGTACACCCAGATCCTTCTCAACAAGTGAATCCGCCAGTGTAGCTCCCCCTAGGACATATGATGCATGCAGGTTGTTGGTACCCAGATGCATAACTTTACATTTATCTACATTAAACTTCATCTGCCAAGTGGACGCCCAAACACTTAGTTTGTTTAAATCTGCCTGCAATTCATGAACATCTTTCATAGACTGAACTATATTACAGAGCTTGGTGTCATCTGCAAAAATAGAAATAGTGCTATTAATCCCATCCTCTATATCATTAATAAATAAGTTGAATAATAGTGGTCCCAGCACTGAACCCTGGGGTACACCACTTATAACCGGGCACCATTCAGAGTAGGAATCATTGACCACAACTCTCTGGATACGGTCCTTGAGCCAATTCTTAATCCAATTACAAACTATATTTTCTAAACCTATAGCCCTTAATTTTCCCATTAGGCGTCTATGGGGGACAGTGTCAAATGCCTTTGCAAAGTCCAAAAACACTAAATCCACAGCGGCCCCTCTGTCTAGGCTTCTGCTTACCTCTTCATGAAAACAAATTAGGTTAGTTTGACAACTTCTGTCCTTAGTAAAACCGTGCTGGCTGTCACTTATAATACTATTTTTTGTCACATAATCCTGTATATAGTCCCTCAATAGCCCCTCAAACATTTTCCCCACGATGGATGTTAAGCTTACTGGTCTATAATTACCCGGGGAAGACCTAGAGCCCTTTTTGAAAATCGGCACCACATTTGCGCTGCGCCAGTCCCTTGGCACTATATCAGTCACTAGAGATTCTCTGAATATTATAAAAAGGGGGACAGAAATAACTGAACTAAGCTCTTTAAGAATTCTAGGGTGTAACCCATCTGGTCCCGGGGCCTTGTGCACATTTATTTTATTTAATTTAGCTTGCACCATATCTACATTCATCCAATTCAGTATATCAACTGATATATTAACAGCACTGGCACCGGCTACATCAGCTGCTCTTTCTTCAGTTGTATATACAGAGCTAAAGAACCCATTTAGTAACTCTGCCTTCTCTTGATCCCCTGTGACCAACTCCCCATTACCACTATCTAGGGGTCCTACATGTTCAGACCTTGGCTTTTTAGCATTTATATACGTGAAGAATTTTTTGGGATTTGTTTTACTATCCTTGGCCACCTGCCTTTCATTTTGTATTTTTGCTGATTTTATTATCTTTTTACAGATTTTATTAAGCTCTTTATATTTTACAAAGGCTGCAGATGTACCCTCAGATTTGTATTTTTTAAATGCCCTTTTTTTGTCATGTATTGCCCCTTTCACAGAAGGTGTAAGCCATGTGGGGTTTAATTTGAGTCGTTTATACTTGTTACCTATAGGAATAAATTTTTCACTATAATAATTCAAAGTAGATTTGAAAATCTCCCATTTATCATTTGTACCATTATTTGACATTAGTTCTTCCCAGTCTATATCCTGAATTGCAGCCCTCATCCTGGGGAATTTGGCTTTCTTAAAACACTTTCTGAATGCTGTTTTGAATACTTTGACGGGTGACGTTTTCAAAATGGGGTAATTTATTGGGACTTTCTAATATATAATATACATTTTTTCACTAACATAAAGTACAATATGTCATGAGAAAACATTCTCAGAATCACTTGGATAGGTAAAAGCATTCCAGAGTTATTACCACATAAAGTGACACTTGTCAGATTTGAAAAATCGGCTTCGTCCTGAAGGCCAAAACAGTCCTGTGTGGTATAATGAGAACTTAATCTTTATTTATAGGTGTAGAAATGTTGTAAAAGTGAGAAGCTGAAGACATCTGAGCCGCAAACTGCAGAAATGGGCTGTGACCGGGAGAAGTCATCATAGAGGTCTGGATCGGATGGAGAAAAAGAACTAGAATCTGCGACGTCACCGGTGGGTCACCTAATGTAAATGTTCATTCTGCCTCTAATCAGCACTGTAGTCACTGAAAGATCTGCAGCAAGATGATGGCTGCTATGATTATGATATGATTTTTGTTTTGTGAAATAGCATCTCCCAGCATATCCTTCTAATTGTTCGGGCCATGCTGGGAGCTGTAGTTTTACGCCGTACATACCTATACGGCAGGGGTTGCACTAAATTGAGCTGTATTTTTTCTGGTGTTTTATTTATGTACTGAGCTTGGTTCTGGTGCTGTATATATATGTACTGAGCTTGGTTCTGGTGTTGTGTATAGAACTATATTGGTTGTAAAATGTACAAATGTTTTTATGTTCGAGTTACATAAAAAGAAATGTGGAAAAGAAATGACACGTCATTGATTGGTAGAGAAAACAAACACGACGAGGGGGAAAGAGATGTCGAGAAAGAGGTTAAGGGGAGGGGGGGGGGGGGTGGGCGCCAAACTGAATCTTTGCCCCGGGTGCTAGAGAACCTAGCTACGCCTCTGGTTATGGTGTCTAAGAATACCTACAGATCAGACATACTGTATGTCACCTTAGAGGAGTACAAGTCTGTCTACAATTGAGAAAAATATCTGGTTAATAGTAAGAGTGTCAGTGACAATCTCCCCAGTGCTGGAAGTCACCCACATAATGGGTGTAGGCTTGCGTAATTTCTGGCAAAGTAAGCCAGCAGAAGCCCATTTTTGTCCCCTTGGTCAAATATTCACTGGTGATATAAAAACATCATTCCCCTCTCTTTAACCCCCTCCACCATACAGTCCTATATGTAAAACATCACTCCCCTCACTTCAGCTACCTACAACATAGACTCCCATTTGCAAATCATCTCTCCCCTCCCTTAAGCCCTCTCCAACATACAGTCCGTTGAAAAAAAATAATTATTTCCATACCTTCTGCCCCTTCAACATACAGTCTCATCCTGCGATCTCTCACTCCTCTCTCTCTTCACCTATACATGTGAAGACAAGCACACTGCTGTTCCTTCCTGTTAAAACAGTTCTGTAATCTGAGGGGCCCCCCCTTTACTCCCAAGAGGCCCCAACATTTTCTGTGATATCATACCTAGCAGGAGCACAACCTGCAGACTGCAGGGGTTGGGTGACTGACTGAACCATGCAGAGACAGGTCAGAGAGGAGGTGGGGGAACTACAGAAGCCGGCCAGGAATGAGGAGGAGAGCGGCCCACTGCAGACAATGGCCCATCTGGCATTTGTCAGAAAAGCCAGATGAGCAGTCCGGCCCTGACTCCAACCTTGAATGAAATGGGTTGAAATTTTTTCTAACATCTCAATTTCCAGGTCTTTGTACATTAGAAAAGATCCTATTAAAGAATTAAACATTTTAAATAAGCAAAAAACATAAAACAAAATGGAAATGGTAAAGGCCATTCCAAAAAGACAAAAACACAAAGAAAAGACAAATACATAAATACCCAATAGAGACCAGACTGTGACCCCCACACATTGAAAAGTCTTACCCCAACCATGAAAATGTTACATAGAACTTACCGAATCTTTCTCCGGTTCTCGAAACGAGGTTTCATCTATAGAGGAGATTTTAAGATGTTATCCAAAACCTTTTATAGATGTTATTATAGATGGTGTTATAAATGATGTTATTATAGATGGTATTAAAGATAATGTTATTATAGATGGTATTAACCCCTTCATGACGCAGCCCTTTTTCAAATTTTCACTTTTGTTTTTTTCTCCCCACCTTTCAAAAGCTATAATTTTTTTATTTTTCTGTCTATATCGCCATATGGGGGCTTGTTTTTTCCAGGACAAGTTGTAGTTTTTCATGGCACCATTTATTGTACTGCATAATGCACAGGGAAGCTGAAAAAAAAATTACTTGTGGGGTGAAATGGGCAAAAATCAGCGATTACGTCATATTTTGGGGGGGTTTTGTTTTTACAGCGTCCATATTCACCTTATTCTACAGGTTGATACGATTACGGTGATACCAAATTTATATGTTTTGCTTTATGTTTTACCACTTTTGAAAAAATAAAACCATTTGCTAAATTAAAAAAACTTTTGTGTCGCCTTATTCTGAGAGCCATAACTTTTTTAGTTTTCCATCAATTTAGCGATCTGAGGGCTTAAGTTTTGCGGGGTGAGCTGTAGTTTTCACTGATACCATTTGGAGGTATATGCGACTTTTTGTTCATTTTCTATTTCATTTTTTTGGAGCGCTAAGGTGACCAAAAAACAGCAATTTTCGTGTCTTATATATATATTTTTTACAGCATTCACCGAGCGGTTTAAACAACGCTATATTGTGATAGTTGGGACTATTTCAGACGTGGCGATACCAGTTATGTTAACTTTTATTTTTTTTAACATCGATTTAGGGGAAAAATGTGAAAAGGTTTTTTTTGGGGGGAAATTTTAATACTTTATTGTTTTTGGAACATAAAAAAAAATCTTTATTTAACTGTTTTTTACTTTTTTTTTATTAGTCCTCCTAGGAGACTTGAAGCAGCGATCGTTGGATCGCTTGTATGACATACTGCAATACTAATGTATTGCAGTATATTGTGATTCTGACAGCCTCCTTTGAAGCCCTGCCGGAGGCAGAGCTTCAAAGGAGTACAAACATAGCAGACCTGGGGGCTTTTGTTCGGCCCCCAGGCTGCCATAGCAAACATTGTAACCGGCCGATCATGCCGCGGGGGGGGGGCGTGTTGAGGGGGCACCCCCTGATTCTAACACTTTAAATGCCGTGGTCGCAATTGATCTCGGCATTTAAGGTGTTAAACGGGTCGGTATCAAAGTGAACTTTGATTCCGCTCATTGCAGGGAGGTGTCGGCTGCGTGTAACAGCCGTCACCCGCTGTGTATGGAGTGAGCTCAGCCCGTGAGCTCGCTCCATACTTCCCCTTAACCCTCATCATGTACAGTTACGTGATTTTGCGTGAAGGGGTTAATAGTGTTAATCCTGATATTATTATAGATGTTCTAGATGTTACCATTGTTTTTCTTGGAAAGACTGCCCCTAAATAACTAATAAAATTAAGTTTAGTATTCACATAATTCTAGAATAGTTCTGTAATAAAAATATGATTACTGTAAAGCACTTAACTCTATCGATGGTAACGAGGATCTAGGAATAGAAAACAATTGTACAATGAAGAGATAATACTGACACATTTGTCAAGGTGTGAGACATACTTAAAGGCCTAATGATGTCATAACATGTTAGAATTATATCATGATGTCATAGGAATAATGTGTAAATTGACCACACCCAGATTCTAGATGATATAAACACAGGAAGTGTATACAGATTCTCCATGTGTAAAGGATCTGCTAGACACAGCTTCTGTGTCGACGCCCGTGGTTACTCAGTCTGCACCTGCTTCTAAGTCTGATAGAGTGACTCCTTCTTCCACTACTCAGGCTGGGAGGCTGAGGAGTGGGAGAGCCTATCACAGCCTGGCCAGACGGAGCTAGCTCCCGCCCTCTGTCTATTTATACCTTCATTTCCTGCTTCTTCTTTGCCTGTGATTCTGCTTGTTTCCTGGCTCTGCTGCTGCTGCTTGTACTATTTGTCCTCTGCTTCATATTGACCCTGGCTTTACTGACTACTCTCTTTCTCTGCGTTTGGTACCTCATACACTCCTGGTTTGACTTGGCCCGTTCACTACTCTTGTAGCTCACGGTATTGCCGTGGGCATCTGCCCCTTTTCCCTTAGCTTCTTTGTACCCTTGTCTGTCTGTCTGTTGTGCACAAAGTGAGAGTAGGGACCATCGCCCAGTTGTACGCCGTCGCCTAGGACGGGCCGTTGCAAGTAGGCAGGGACATGAGTGGCGGATAGATTAGGGCTCACCTGTCTGTCTCCCTACCCCGTCATTACACCATGCCTAGATTGTAGATTATGGTCACGAATTACCCCAGCAAATTGGATTTACAAAGAATTTTGCCTTAAGCCAAATAGAGCCCATTTTTCTCAACTAACAAATAGCACTAATATATATAAATTAAAGAAAATAAGTCATCTTTATTAAATTGACCAAAAAGACAAACCACATGTATCATTAAGATTACAATGCAGTCAGACAGCCTAATTAGCCCCAACACCGCTGAAGACACTGCATGTCAGGGGCGGGGGCTTCCTTGAATTTTAGACCGATGCGGTCTTGGGCAGTCAGGGCACATCGATAGGCAGGGCATATAGCCTATTATATACACTAGTTATATTACTTAGCAAACTATACACATTATTGTCACTGAACTGTGGCTAATTTCTTTACCCTGCTCCTCCTTAGCTGTTATCATACCGACATTCAGCTATAGTGAAGAGGTCTCACGCTGTCTGACTGCATTATTATTTTATGCTGAGTTTTTAAATACTGTACCTAAGTATCGTGGGGTATGATTGAAAATGTACTGGCCAAAAAATATGTGGCACAAATTTTGTGCGCATTTACACATGCAAAATACTCAGCAAGCATTTTTTGGCAGCTTTTTAAAGCCTCCCATTGGCTTCAATGGGAAGTTTGTCACATTTTCAAAGCGGAAAACACACCAAGAATTGACATGACAAGTTTTTTAATGCAATGTTTAATTTAATTGCATTCGCATACAAAAGTTGTATTCACTAAAAGCGCTTATTCCCATTGAAGTAAATTGTCAGCCATAAAGAGTAAATTAACTTTAAGAAAACTGTTCATATGTCATAGAGACATGTCAGAAGTTTTGATCGGTGGGGGGGTCTGAGTATTGAGATACCACCGACCGCTTAATCGATGAGGCAGAAACACTCAGCCCCAGAAGCCTAACCTAAAACTCCTGTGCCCCAATGCAAAATCTATAACAGGGCCATGTGCCATTTCTAATACTTATGTGGCAGATGGGACTTTGGGGCCCCACAGACATTAGGACCCAGGTGCAACTGCTACCTCTGCACTCCCTGTAGCTACGCCACTGGAGACAAGTAGAGACCTGTTGGTTAAGAGTTGCATCTGTTAGGCATTTCTTAATGTTTAAGAAATTGTGCCACTTCATGTGTTGTAACCATTAGGCTTTACTGTGCCTATAAAATAGAAACTAACCATATGCTTTGTGTGCCACTGAAATAGCAGTCGTGTTCAGTAAAAAAAAGTACCTGTTCCACATTCATTTGGTCTGCAATTGTGTTTTTTTTAAAAAGTGGAACCACTATACTAACCCCACATTACAAATTTTCTTTCATATTGAACTGCACAAGATCCAGATCTTTACACCGGTTACCAAGACCTATTACTACTTCTACGTGCTTTGTGTGTGTGTGTGTGTGTGTTTTTTTTTTTTTTAAGTAATTCTGAAGGCATTCTGAATGCACTTCCTATTGTTACCATGTCTCTTCTTGGTTTGTAGATACAATTGAATCATAGTAATTCACTTTTCTCACACCACGATGTGAGTGCTGCAACAAAGTGTACGTTTAAAAAAAAATACATCACAGGCAGACATAACACTGAAATCAGCGTCTCTGTCACTACATTATGCTGCCCTCAGAGAGGTCAGCATAAAGGTGGTGTCAGACTCCATATAATACAAAAAACAAGGAGAGGACCCAGATATCTGGGACTTAGAATTATCAGAACACATTTATTTTAAAATTGAAAAAGCCCCCCTGACATGTTTCACCACCGAAGTGGCATCCTCAGGGGAAAATGGTAGTAAATGATAGCAATGATATAAATAGAAAATGAAATGCAGATTTTCAATCTTTCTACTTATCAACTTGATACCCATCAAGAGCATCTTTTACGGAGGGGTTTGTCTTATGGGTATCAAGTTGATAAGTAAAAAGATTGAAAATCTGCATTTCATTTTCTATTTGTATCATCCCTCGTCACATCTTCTCCCAATCCTAATTGTGGTTGGGTCCCCATCGTAATGTTGTTGGTCCTAAAAAAGGTAAGGCATTGGGGGGAACTATAGAAGTCCCTACTGAACATGAGATATTCGTGCCGGCCTGATTTGCCGTTACACCGATAGGGTTGGATGACATGACCGATGTTGAGGAGATAAGTGAATTGGAAGATGAGGATGGTACTGTAGATATTATAGAGGGCCCCCGATAAATTGGATTTGGTCTGCATGATGCAGTGTTAGTGATATTAGGGTGAGTATGAACTTGTGATTTAAATGTCTCAGAGGGTCCTGCAGTTTTTTGGGGAGGAATATAATTCCAATTTCTGATTTTACGTTTAGTCCCTAGTCTTGCTTGTTCATTTAATTGTCTAAAGTCGTCTGTGCCTGAAAAATCAGACTCTGACTGGTCGGTATATCTCGTTTCATGATTAGATCTCGTATCCTGATTATAGGTGGGACGTGATCTACAAATATAGACTTGTCCAGTGTCAAAATATCTACGATGTTGCACTTATTTACAATGTTTCCTATCCTTAATTTCCCCTTGTAGATTTTCTATATTTTTTTGTAATCGGATTCACATAAAGTGAAGGGGTTTGTCTTATACCCCTACACCGGCATATGACAAATTTTTATGGATTAAAGATATAAATTTGTTTGCTAGAAAACTTGCATTACATAAGTATCATAAAGCAAATCTACATGATATTAGTGATATTGAGCGTAGTGAGAGGAGTACACTTAGGGCTTTGGAGGAATTGTATGATGAAAATGAATATCCAGCCAGTGAGGCAGTTGGTCCCTTTTCTTCATTACTTCCTAAATCTAAAAACACACCTCCCTTTTCACAGTATTCATATATAGATACTTTTGTAAAAATGGTTAGCATGGACTTACGACAACTTAGAATGAATAAAGCTAGAGTCTTTGAAAATCTTAGTAAAAGTGAACAATTAGCCCTGGAAGAGTTATCCAGGAATGAAGATCTTATTTTTAAGCCATCAGATAAAGGTGGGAACATGGTGACCATGGACCGCACTGACTATGTAAGTATGGTCCAGAGGTTACGTGGTGATACCACCACATATATGATAGTGTCGGGCAATGATAACCTAACACAGGGGATCAGCACTTATGTTGATGAAATTTTATCGTCCTTCGTCACTTCCCTTCCATACTTTTTGCGGGATACTAAAGACACTGTCACCATGATCCATGAAATTCATGTAACACAGACTACTCTTATTGCAAGTATTGATGTAGAATCATTGTACACCAATATACAACACAATTTTGGTCTTGCAGCAGTCAAACATTTTCTCAGCACCAGGGGTATTCAGTTTCAGTCACATAACAAATTTGTCCTTACACTCCTTGAATTTATTTTAACACTTAACTATTTCACTTTTGATGGTAAAATTTACCATCAATTAAAAGGTACTGCGATGGGCACAGTCTGTGGACCCCCTTACGCTAATTTATTTTTGGGGTGGTGGGAATATTTTCAAGATTTTTCTGAAGATCTTTTGTTTTACACTTCTCACATTTTATTTTGGGGTCGTTATATTGATGATATTTTAATTCTATGGGTTGGTTAAAAGACAATATTTTCTGATTTTCTTACGATTCTTAACAATAACACCATTGGAATGAAGTTCACTTACGAAATTCATAAAACTGAGACTAACTTCCTTGATCTGAGAATCTCTTTGGATCCTGGTGGCAGTGTATATGCTGATATCTTTCATAAACCTACTGCTAATAGTTTTTTTTTACACTGAAATAGCTATCATCCACCAAGTCTGAAAAAGGGAATTCACACAGGCCAGTACCTACGAGCTAAAATAAACTGCTCCAATGATCTTGCTTTCCAACAAGAATGCGATACTTTATATCGTAAATTTAGTGCACTAGTTTACCCCAAACAAAGTTTACATAGAGCTTTTGCCAGGGCTAGGGCGACAGACCGAATGGATCTCCTTATTAATCGAACTAAAAATTTGGGAGAAATGAGTACTAACATTAGATGTATTGGAACTTATGATGTCTGTTTCCAGAGAGTGAAAGCCATCTTATAAAAACATTGGCCTATTATTTTGGGGTGCTAAATAGTATGCCGAGTCTTACTTATCGTAGGGGTAAAAATCTGAGAGAATTTTTGGTCCATAGCCATTATTTAAAACCATCTATAACACGTGATACATGGCTCCCTTCAGCCTATTTTCGGTTCCTATCCATGTGGGCATTGTTCTTTCTACCCTTTTATGCCAAAAATGAAGAAATTTGTCAATCCCCTTGATGGGAAGTCTTATGAGATTAGACAGTTCATTAATTGCCAGAGTATGGGAGTTGTATATATTGCGCAATGCCCATGTCCTAAAATTGAAAAGTAGGCAAAACCATCCAACAGTTTAGAAGAAGAATTTCTAAACATTTAAGTTCTATCATGCGACAGGAGGATACCCTATTATCCAGACACATGAGATGTGTGCATGAGAATGATACTAGATCTATCCAATTTTGGGGTGTTACCCTGTTGAAACTTGGCCCCAGAGGAGGTAATTTAAACCGTAGGTTTTACAGGAAAAAGCACGGTGGATTTACCGCCTAAACAGCCTTAGTCCTGGTGGACTTAATGTCGGGGGGGGCTTTTTCAATTTTAAAATCAATGTGTTCTGATAATTCGAAGTCCCTACTCAAGCGGACTGCAGCTGCGAATCTTAGTTGTTTTATATAGGTAGTGCAGCCACCAGAGAGGGTGGTTTGACTTTGCACTTAGACGGTACTGACTACGCAATATCGGTAGTATCATTGTATGGAGACTTTTCAGTTCACATTGCGTTTTTAATCTTCATTTGTATGCTTATAGTTATCCAAATAAAGCTATATGCCACAATACTAGTAAGCATTCAATAGGTGTTTGGGAAACAAGGGCTAATCTTTTTGCCTTTGGCGATATTGATATGTTTTTGTAAGACTCCATATAAGAGGCCTAGTGTAAAGGATCTGCCAGGCACAGCTTCGGGGTTAACTTCCTCAGGTAATCAGTCTTCACCTGAGTCGATCTCTCTGAGACTGACTCCAGCTTCCACCACTCAGGCTGGCAGGCTTAGGAGTGGGAGAGCCTATCGCAGCCTGGCCAGACTCAGCTAGCTCCCGCCCTCTGTCTATTTATACCTGCCTTTCCTTTTCCTCCTTGCTTGTGATTCTTTCCGTGTGGTTTCCTGGCCCAGCTACAGCTCCTAACAATTTGATCCTGCTCCATTCTGACCCTGGCTTTCTGACTACTCTTCTGCTCTGCGTTTGGTACCTCGTGCTCTCCTGGTTTGACTTGGCTCGTTCACAACTGCCCCTTTCCCTTTGCTTTATATTCCCTTGTATGTTTTGTCTCGTGCACTTACTGAGCGTAGGGACCGCCGCCCAGTTGTACCCCGTCGCCTAGGGCGGGTCGTTGCAAGTAGGCAGGGACAGAGTGGCGGGTAGATTAGGGCTCACTTGTCCGATTCCCTACCCCTATCATTACATAATCACAAGCCCATATACCTAGTCTACCCTGGTCCCTGACACTACTATGGACCCCCTTGAGACCCTGGCTCAGCAAATGCAGGGTCTCTCCCTACAGGTCCAGGCCCTGGCTCAGAAGGTCAACTAGCCTGAGGCTACCTTGGTGGTTCCCCTCACCTCAACTCCTGAACCCCACCTCAAGTTGCCCGACCGGTTCTCAGGGGACCGGAGAGCTTTTCTCTCCTTTCGGGAGAGTTGCAGGCTTTACTTTCGCTTAAAGCCCCACTCCTCAGGTTCTGAGAGCCAGCGAGTGGGTATAATTATGTCCCGGCTCCAGGACGGGCCCCAAGAATGGGCCTTCTCCTAGGCTCCTGACGCCCCTGAACTTTCCTCCGTTGATCTTTTCTTTTCTGCTCTCGGACTCATTTATGACGAGACTGACAAGACTGCCTTTGCCGAGAGTCAGCTGGTGACCTTACGTCAGGGTAAGAGACCTGTTGAGGAGTATTGTTATGACTTTAGGAAGTGGTGCGTAGCTTCTCGGTGGAATGACCCTGCCTTAAGGTGCCAGTTTAGGTTGGGTCTGTCGAATGCCCTGAAAGACCTGCTAGTTAGCTATCCCTCTTCTGACTCCCTAGACAAGGTTATGGCTTTAGCGGTACGACTTGACCGACGTCTCAGGGAACGACAACGCGAACGTTTATGTGTTTTCTCCTCCGACTCCCCCATGATGCCTCCCGAGGTTCCGTTGCTTCGTTCTTCCCCGGAAGACTCAGAGGTACCTATGCAACTCGGGGCCTTCGTGTCCCCCCAACAACGTAGAGATTTCCGCAGGAAGAATGGTCTCTGCTTCTACTGTGGGGATGACAAGCATCAAGTGAACAACTGTCCTAAGCGTAAGAATGCAGCCGGAGAACTTCCGCGCCTAAGTGATCATCGGGGAGGTCACTTGGGCGCACAGGTATTTCCCGTAAATATGAAACGTAATAAGATCTTGCTTCCCTTTCAGGTCTCTTTTGGTGGTAGGTCTGCTACCGGCAGCGCCTTCATGGATTCAGGGTCCTCTGCTAATATCATGTCTGTGGAATTTGCTATGTCTCTTGCTATGCCTTTGATTGATTTGCCTAAACCTGTCCCGGTAGTGGGTATCGACTCCACTCCTCTTGCTAATGGTTATTTTACACAGCATACCCCTGTTTTTGAACTCCTTGTTGGCTCCATGCATTTGGAGCAGTGCTCTGTACTGTTGATGCAGGGATTATCGTCCGATTTGGTTTTAGGCCTTCCCTGGTGGCAGTTGCATAATCCCACGTTTGACTGGAATACTGGGGAGCTTACCAAATGGGGTAATGAATGTTTGACGTCATGTTTTTCTGTTAATTCTATTTCTCCCCCTGAGGAGGTGAACACGCTACCTGAGTTTGTTCGGGACTTCGCTGATGTTTTCTCTAAGGAGGCCTCCGAAGTGTTACCTCCTCATAGAGAATATGATTGCGCTATCGAATTGGTACCAGGAGCTAAGCTTCCTAAGGGTAGGATATTTAATCTTTCTTGTCCCGAACGTGAAGCCATGAGAGAGTATATCCAGGAATGCCTGGCCAAGGGTTACATTCGCCCCTCTACTTCTCCGGTAGGTGCTGGCTTCTTCTTCGTAGGGAAGAAGGATGGTGGTCTTAGGCCATGCATTGACTACCGTAACCTGAATAAGGTCACTGTAAGGAACCAGTATCCCCTTCCTTTGATTCCTGATCTCTTTAATCAGGTTCAGGGGGCCCAATGGTTCTCTAAGTTTGATCTACGGGGGAGTATAACCTTATCCGCATCAAAGAGGGGGATGAGTGGAAGACTGCGTTTAACACGCCCGAAGGTCATTTCGAATACCTCGTCATGCCCTTTGGGTTGTGTAATGCGCCGGCAGTTTTCCAGAATTTCATAAATGAGATTTTGAGAGATTACCTGGGAATATTTCTTGTAGTGTACCTTGATGACATACTGGTGTTTTCCAAGGACTGGCCCTCCCACATTGAGCATGTCAGGAAGGTGCTCCAGGTCCTTCGGGAAAACAAACTGTTTGCAAAAACCGAAAAATGTGTGTTTGGTGTACAGGAGATACCATTTTTGGGTCAAATCCTCACTCCTCATGAATTCCGCATGGACCCCGCCAAGGTTCAGGCTGTGGCAGAATGGGTCCAACTTGCCTCCCTGAAGGCGTTACAGTGTTTTTTGGGGTTCGCTAATTATTACAGGAGATTCATTGCTAACTTCTCGGTCATCGCTAAGCCTCTTACGGACCTCACTCGCAAAGGTGCTGATCTCCTCCACTGGTCTCCAGAGGCTGTCCAGGCATTTGAGGTCCTTAAAAAGTGCTTTATCTCGGCCCCGGTGCTGGTTCAGCCCAACCAAATGGAGCCATTTATCGTGGAAGTTGACGCATCCGAGGTGGGAGTGGGGGCTGTCTTGTCCCAGGGTACCAGGTCCCTCACCCATCGCCGCCCCTGTGCCTACTTCTCCAGGAAGTTTTCGCCCACTGAGAGTAACTATGATATTGGCAACCACGAACTCTTAGCCATTAAATGGGCATTTGAAGAGTGGCGCCACTTCCTGGAGGGGGCTAGGCACCAGGTAACGGTCCTTACCGACCACAAGAATCTGGTTTTCCTAGAATCTGCCCGGAGGCTAAACCCGAGACAAGCTCGATGGGCGCTATTTTTTACCAGATTCAACTTTTTGGTTACCTATAGGGCTGGGTCTAAAAATATTAAGACCGATGCACTGTCGCGTAGCTTCATGGCCAGCCCTCCTTCGGAGGAAGATCCTGCTTGTATTTTGCCTCCCGGTATAATCATTTCTTCTATTGATTCTGATTTAGTCTCTGAAATTGTAGCTGATCAAGGTTCAGCCCCCGGGAACCTTCCTGAGGACAAGCTGTTTGTTCCCCTGCAATACCGGCTAAGGGTACTTAGGGAAAATCATGACTCCGCACTATCTGGTCATCCAGGCATCCTGGGTACCAAACACCTCATTGCCAGAAACTATTAGTGGCCTGGCTTG
Source organism: Rhinoderma darwinii (assembly GCF_050947455.1). Classification (NCBI taxonomy): domain Eukaryota; kingdom Metazoa; phylum Chordata; class Amphibia; order Anura; family Rhinodermatidae; genus Rhinoderma; species Rhinoderma darwinii. The sequence continues at coordinate 552,049,651 of NC_134687.1, forward strand.
CCTAAAGACGTTAAGGCCTACGTCGCCGCTTGTGAGGTTTGTGCTAGGTCCAAGACTCCCAGGTCCCGACCAGCGGGCTTACTACGTTCGTTGCCCATTCCCCAGAGACCTTGGACACATATCTCCATGGATTTTATCACCGATTTGCCTCCATCCCAAGGCAAGTCGGTGGTGTGGGTGGTAGTAGACTGCTTCAGTAAGATGTGCCACTTTGTGCCCCTCAAGAAACTACCCAACGCCAAGACGTTAGCTACCTTGTTTGTCAAACACATCCTGCGTCTCCATGGGGTCCCTGTCAATATTGTTTCGGACAGAGGGGTACAATTTGTTTCTTTGTTTTGGAGAGCCTTCTGTAAGAAGTTGGAGATTGATCTGTCCTTCTCCTCTGCTTTCCATCCTGAAACCAATGGCCAAACTGAGAGGACTAATCAATCTCTAGAACAATATTTAAGGTGTTTTATCTCTGACTGTCAATATGATTGGGTCTCATTCATTCCTCTCGCTGAATTTTCCCTTAATAACCGGGTCAGTAACTCGTCAGGGGTCTCCCCCTTTTTCTGTAATTTTGGGTTTAATTCACAGTTCTCCTCCGTTTCACCTGGTAGTTCCAACAATCCCGAGGTAGAGGTCGTTCATCGGGAACTGTGCACAGCCTGGGCCCAGGTTCAGAAGAACCTAGAGGCGTCCCAGAGCGTACAAAAAACTCAGGCTGATAGAAAATGTTCTGCTAACCCCTTGTTTATGGTCGGGGATCTGGTGTGGTTATCATCTAGGAACTTGCGTCTTAAGGTCCCATCCAAGAAGTTTGCTCCCCGGTTTATTGGGCCGTATAAGGTCATTGAAGTCCTCAATCCTGTCTCCTTCCGGCTGGAGTTACCCCCATCTTTTCGTATACACGACGTGTTTCATGCCTCCCTCCTTAAACGCTGCTCCCCGTCCTTGGCTCCCTCGAGGAAACCTCCTGTTCCCGTTCTCACCCCTGAGGGGGTGGAATTCGAGGTGGCCAAGATTGTGGACAGCAAGATGGTCCAAGGCTCCCTCCAGTACCTGGTCCATTGGAGAGGATACGGGTCTGAGGAGAGGACTTGGGTACCCGCCCGGGATGTTCACGCTGGGGTATTGGTGAGGAAGTTCCACCTTAGTTTCCCCAGTAAACCAGGTCCGCTTAGAAAGGGTCCGGTGGCCCGTCATAAAAGGGGGGGGGGTACTGTAAAGGATCTGCCAGGCACAGCTTCGGGGTTAACTTCCTCAGGTAATCAGTCTTCACCTGAGTCGATCTCTCTGAGACTGACTCCAGCTTCTACCACTCAGGCTGGCAGGCTTAGGAGTGGGAGAGCCTATCGCAGCCTGGCCAGACTCAGCTAGCTCCCGCCCTCTGTCTATTTATACCTGCCTTTCCTTTTCCTCCTTGTTTGTGATTCTTTCCGTGTGGTTTCCTGGCCCAGCTACAGCTCCTAACAATTTGATCCTGCTCCATTCTGACCCTGGCTTTCTGACTACTCTTCTGCTCTGCGTTTGGTACCTCGTGCTCTCCTGGTTTGACTTGGCTCGTTCACCACTCTGTTGCTCACGGTGTTGCCGTGGGCAACTGCCCCTTTCCCTTTGCTTTATATTCCCTTGTATGTTTTGTCTCGTGCACTTACTGAGCATAGGGACCGCCGCCCAGTTGTACCCCGTCGCCTAGGGCGGGTCGTTGCAAGTAGGCAGGGACAGAATGGCGGGTAGATTAGGGCTCACTTGTCCGATTCCCTACCCCTATCATTACACCTAGCGTATTTATTTGTGTTGCTATAGAGTCTGGCAGTAGTAGCGAGAAGCCAGAGATGTCTCAGCAGAAAACTGCAGTGGTCAGGAGTCGTGGAGGTCAGGGCCGGTTTGAGAACCAGGGAAGACATCATCTGTGAGTCACTGCATTTATAAAGGATCTGTCATCTCTCCTGACATGTCTCTTATATTAAATCCTTGTATTCCCCATGAGATAACAATTCTGAACCCCTGATTGGTTCCTCCGATAGAATGGTCTGACGAAACCCATCAACGGAAACTGAACGCTGATGTGAACACAGCCTTATGCCCCATGCACACGATCATATTTTTTCCTCCCGTAAATACAGGGGTGGGATCTGGCCGGTTCGCCCCGGTTCTCCCGAACCGGTTGTTAAAATGACAGCCGGTTTGCAGAACCGGGTGAAGCGGGAAGCCAGAACCGCTCCTGTCCCCTGCACTCAATTGTATCCACGTCCTTAGGACGCGGATACAATTGAGTTGACTAGCGCTGCCCTGGCGAGGCACATGGTGCCTCGTTATTCAGTGCTTCAGTGATGATGCAGTCGGCGCTGGAGTATGGCGCGGCAACGGGACAGGTAAGAAAATGTGTTTTTTTTCTTCTACTGTGGGCACTATAGGGCACTACATAGGGGACTATACAGGGAACGAGAACTACAGAAGACAATATAGGGAACTAACTACAGGAGACTATATAGGGGCCCTTATCTACAGGGAATGCCACATGGGGCCCTATCTACAGGGTAAGGCCACATAGGGTCCCATGTGGCATTCCCTGTAGATAGGGCCCCCCGTGGCGTTTCCTGTAGATAGAGCCCCTTGTGGCGTTCCCTGTAGATAGAGACCCCTGTGGCGTTCCCTGTAGATAGAGCCCCCTGTGCCCCTGTGGCAGTCCCTGTAGATAGGACCCCCTGTGGCGTTCCCTGTAGATAGGGCCCCATGTGGCATTCCCTGTAGATAGGGCCCCATCTACTGGGAACAACACAGGGGGCCCTATCTACAGGGACCGCCACAGGGGCACAGGGGGCTCTATCTACAGGGAAAGCACAGGGGGCTCTATCTACAGGAATCACCCCAGGGGGCTCTATATACAGGGAACGACACAGGGGGCTCTATCTACAGGGAACGCCACAACGGGCTCTATCTACAGGGAAAGCACAGGGGGCTCTATCTACAGGAAACACCACAGGGGGCTCTATATGCAGGGAACGCCATAGGGGGCTCTATCTACAGGGAACGCTACAAGGGGCTCTATCTACAGGAAACGCCACAGGGAGCCCTATCTACATGGACCGCCACAGGGGCACAGGGGGCTCTATCTACAGGGAATGCCACAGGGGGCTCTATCTACAGGGAATGCCACAAGGGGCTCTATCTACAGGGAACGCCACATGGGGCCCTATCGACAGGAAACTCCACAGGGGGCCCTATCTACAGGGAACACCACAGGGGGCCCTATCTACAGGGACCACCACAGGGCCACAGGGAGCTCTATCTACAGGGAACGTCACAGGGGGCTCTATCTACAGGGAATGCCACAAGGGGCTCTATCTGCAGGGAACACCACAAGGGGCTCTATCCACAGGGGGCCCTATCTACAGGGACCGCCACAGGGGCACAGGGGGCTCTATCTACAGGGAAAGCACAGGGGGCTCTATCTACAGGAAACACCACAGGGGGCTCTATATACAGGGAACGACACAGGGGGCTCTATCTACAGGGAACGCCACAAGGGGCTCTATCTACAGGAAACGCGACAGGGAGCCCTATCTACATGGACCGCCACAGGGGCACAGGGGGCTCTATCTACAGGGAATGCCACAGGGGGCTCTATCTACAGAGAACGCCACAAGAGGCTCTATCTACAGGGAACGCCACATGGGGCCCTATCTACAGGGTCCGCCACAGGGGGCTTTATCTACAGGGAAAGCACAGGGGGCTCTATCCACAGGAAACACCACAGGGGGCTGTAGATACAGGGAACACCACAGGGGGGCTCTATCTACAGGGAACGACAAAGGTGGGCTCTATCTACAGGGAACGCCACACTTGGGCCTATCTACAGGGGGCATTATACAGGGAACGCTACAGTGAATGCCACAGGGGGCACTATCTACAGGGAATGCTACAGGAGGCCCTGTCTGCAGGGAACGCTACTACCTACAGAGGGCTCTATGGGGAGAACTATCTATAGAGGGCTCTACTGGGATCACTATCTACAGAGGGCTCTACCGGGAGCACTATCTACAGAGGGCTCTATGAGGGGCACTATCTACAGGGGGCACTGTGTGTGGTGCATTACTATACAGTGTTTGACACAATTTTATTCAGGGGCACAGTCTATGTTACTATTATATTTAGGGGCACAGTGTGTAGCGCTATTCTATTCGGGGACACAGTGTATGATACTATTATATTTGGAGGCATAGAGTGTGGTACCATAAGAATTTACTCTTCGTTAATAGGTGCAGAAATGTTGAAAAAGTGAGCTTCCGCAGAAATGGGTCATGGCCAGGAGGCATCATAGATGTAAAGGATCTGCCAGACAAAGCTTCTGTGTCGACGCCCGTGGGTAATCAGTCTGCACCTGCTCCTATGTCTGTGAGACTGACTCCATCTTCCACCACTCAGGATGGCAGGCTTAGGAGTGGGAGAGCCTATCACAGCCTGGCCAGACGGAGCTAGCTCCCGCCCACTGTCTATTTATACCTGCCTTTCCTGTTCCTCCTTTGCCTGTGATTCTGCTCTGCTTGTTTCCTGGCTCTGCTGCTGCTGCTTGAACTACTGATCCTCTGCTTGTTATTGATCTTGGCTTTCTGACCACTCTCCTGCTCAGCGTTTTGTACCTCGTGCACTCCTGGTTTGACTCGGCTCGTTCACTACTCTCGTTACTCACGGTGTCTCCGTGGGCAGCTGCCCCGTTTCCCTAGCTTCTGTTACCCTTGTCTGTTTGTCTGTCGCGCACTTACTGAGCGTGGGAACCGTCGCCCAGTTGTGCCCCGTCGCCTGGGACGGGTCGTTGCAGGTAGGCAGGGACTGAGTGGCGGGTAGACTGGGGCTCACCTGTCTGTCTCCCTACCCCGTCATTACATAATCACAGGCCCATATACCTAGTCTACCCTGGTCCCTGACATAACTATGGACCCCCTTGAGATCCTGGCTCAGCAAATGCAGGGCCTCTCCCTACAGGTCCAAACCCTGGCTCAGAGGGACAACCTGCATGATGCTACCCTGGTAGTGCCCCCTACCTCACCTCTTGAACCCCACCTCAAGTTGCTTGACCGGTTCTCAGGGGACCGGAAGACTTTTTTCTCCTTTCGGGAAAGTTGTAGGCTCTATTTTCGCTTAAAGCCCCACTCCTCAGGTTCTGAGAGCCAGCGGGTGGGTATAATTATGTCCCGGCTCCAGGACGGGCCCCAAGAATGGGCCTTCTCCTTGGCTCATGACGCCCCTGAACTTTCCTCCGTTGATCTTTTCTTTTCTGCTCTCGGGCTCATTTATGACGAGACTGACAAGACTGTCTTTGCCGAGAGTCAGCTGGTGACCTTACGTCAGGGTAAGAGACCTGTTGAGGAGTATTGTTATGACTTTAGGAAGTGGTGTGTAGCTTCTCGGTGGAATGACCCTGCCTTGAGGTGCCAGTTTAGATTGGGTCTGTCGAACGCCTTGAAAGACCTGCTAGTTAGCTATCCCTCTTCTGACTCCCTAGATCAGGTTATGGCTTTAGCGGTACGACTTGAACAACGTCTCAGGGAACGACGACTTGAACGTTTTTGTGCCTTCTCCTCTGACTCCCCCATGATGCCTCCCGAGGTTCCGTTGCTTCGTTCTTCCACGGAAGACTCGGATGTACCTATGCAACTCGGGGCCTCCGTGTCCCCCCAACAACGTACAGAGTTCCGCAGGAAGAATGGTCTCTGCTTCTACTGTGGGGATGACAAGCATCAAGTGAACAACTGTCCTAGGCGTAAGAATAAGCAGCCGGAAAACTTCCGCGCCTAAGTGATCATCGGGGAGGTCACTTGGGCGCACAGATATTTCCCGTAAATATGAAACGTAATAAAATCTTGCTTCCCTTTCAGGTCTCTTTTGGTGGTAGGTCTGCTACCGGCAGTGCCTTCGTGGATTCAGGGTCTTCTGCTAATATTATGTCTGTGGAATTTGCTATGTCTCTAGCTATGCCATTGATTGATTTGCCTAAACCTGTCCCGGTAGTGGGTATCGACTCCACTCCTCTTGCTAATGTTTATTTTACACAGCATACCCCTGTTTTTGAACTCCTTGTTGGCTCCATGCATTTGGAGCAGTGCTCTGTACTGATGATGCAGGGATTATCGTCCGATTTGGTTTTAGGCCTTCCCTGGTTGCAGTTGCATAATCCCACGTTTAACTGGAATACTGGGGATCTTACCAAATGGGGTAATGAATGCATGACATCATGTTTTTCTGTTAATTCTATTTCTCTCCCTGAGGAGGTGAACACTCTACCTGAGTTTGTTCAGGACTTCGCTGATGTTTTTTCTAAAAAAGGCCTCCGAAGTGTTACCTCCTCATAGAGAATACGATTGCGCAATCGATTTGGTACCAGGAGCTAAGCTCCCTAAGGGTAGGATATTTAATCTCTCTTGTCCCGAATGTGAGGCCATGAGAGAATATATCCAGGAAAGCCTGGCCAAGGGTTACATTCGCCCCTGTACTTCTCCGGTAGGTGCTGGCTTCTTCTTCGTAGGGAAGAAGGATGGTGGTCTTAGGCCGTGCATCGATTACCGAAACTTGAATAAGGTCACTATAAGGAACCAGTATCCCCTTCCTTTGATTCCTGATCTCTTCAATCAGGTTCAGGGGGCCCAATGGTTCTCTAAGTTTGATCTTCGGGGGGCTTTTAACCTTATCTGAGTCAATGAAGAGGATGAGTGGAAGACTGCGTTTAACACGCCCGAAGGTCATTTCGAATACCTCGTCATGCCCTTTGGGTTGTGTAATGCTCCCTCGGTCTTCCAGAATTTCATAAATGAGATTTTAAGAGACTACCTGGGGGTATTTCTTGTAGTGTGCCTTGATGACATACTTGTGTTTTCCAAGGACTGGTCCTCCCACATTGAGCATGTCAGGAAGGTGCTCCAGGCCCTTCGGGAAAACAAACTCTTTGCTAAATCCGAAAAATGTGTGTTTGGGGTGCAGGAGATACCATTTTTGGGTCAAATCCTCACTCCTAATGAATTCCGCATGGACCCTGCCAAGGTTCAGGCAGTGGCTGAATGAGTCCAACCTGCCTCCCTGAAGGCGTTACAGTGCTTCCTGGGGTTTGCTAATTATTACAGGAGATTTATTGCTAACTTCTCGGTCATCGCTAAGCCTCTTACGGATCCTACTCGCAAAGGTGCTGATCTCCACTGGCCTCCGGAGGCGGTGCAGGCTTTTGAGGTCCTTAAGAAGTGCTTTATCTCTGCCCCAGTGCTGATTCAGCCTAACCAAATGGAGCCATTCATCGTGGAGGTTGACGCTTGCGAGGTGGGAGTGGGTGCTGTCTTGTCTTAGGGTACCAAGTCCCTCACCCATCTCCGTCCCTGTGCCTACTTCTCCAGGAAGTTCTAGCCCACTGAGAGTAACTATGACGTGAGCAACCGCGAACTCTTAGCCATTAAATGGGTATTTGAAGAGTTGCGCCACTTTTTGGAGGGGGCTAGGCACCAGGTAATGGTCCTTTCCGACCACAAGAATCTGGTCTTCCTAGAATCTGCGCGGAGGCTAAATCCGAGACAAGCTCGATGGGCGTTGTTTTTTACTAGATTCAACTCTGTGGTCACCTATAGGGCTGGGTCTAAAAATATTAAAGCTGATGCATTGTCGCGTAGCTTCATGGCCAGCCCTCCTTCGGAGGAAGATCCTGCTTGTGTTTTGCCCCCAGGTATAATAATATCCTCTGTTGATTCTGACTTAGTCTCCGAAATTGCGGCCGATCAAGGTTCATCTCCCGGGAACCTTCCTGAGAACAAGCTGTTTGTTCCCCTGCAATTCAGGCTAAGGGTACTCAGGGAAAATCATGACTCTGCACTATCTGGCCATCCAGGCATCCTGGGTACCAAGCACCTCATTGCTAGAAACTATTGGTGACCTGGGTTGCCTAAAGACGTTAAGGCCTACGTCGCCGCTTGTGAAATTTGTGCTAGGTCCAAGACTCCCAGGTACCGACCAGCAGGCTTACCATGTTCTTTGCCCATTCCCCAGAGACCTTGGACCCATATCTCCGTGGATTTTATCACCGATCTGCCTCCATCTCAAGGCAAGTCGGTGGTGTGGGTTGTAGTAGACTGCTTTAGTAAGATGTGCCACTTTGTGCTCCTCAAGAAACTACCCAATGCCAAGACGTTAGCTACCTTGTTTGTCAAACACATCCTGCGTCTCCATGGGGTTCCTGTCAATATTGTTTCTGACAGAGGGGTACAATTTGTTTCATTGTTTTGCAGAGCTTTCTGTAAAAAGATGGAGATTGATCTGTCCTTCTCCTCGGCCTTCCATCCTAAAACTAATGGCCAAACTGAGAGGACTAATCAGTCTCTAGAACAATATTTAAGGTGTTTTATCTCTGACTGTCAATATGATTGGGTCTCCATCATTCCCCTCGCCGAATTTTCCCTTAATAACCGGGTCAGTAACTCATCGGGAGTCTCCCCCTTTTTCTGTAATTTTGTGTTTAATCCACGGTTCTCCTCCGTTTCACCTGGTGGTTCCAACAATCCCGAGGGTGATGTCGTTCATCGGGAACTGTGCACAGTCTGGGCCCGGTTCAGAAGAACCTAGAGGCGTCCCAGAGCATACAAAAGACTCAGGCAGATAGAAGACGTTCTGCTAACCCCTTGTTTGTGGTCGGGGGTCTGGTGTGGTCTTCAAAAAATTTGCGCCTTAAGGTTCCGTCGAAAAAATTTGCTTCCCGGTTTATAGGGCCGTACAAGGTCATTGAGGTCCTTAACCCTGTCTCCTTCCAGCTGGAGTTACCCCCGTCTTTTCAAATACACTACGTATTTCATGCCTCCCTCCTGAAACGCTGCTCCCAGTCCTTGGTTACCTCGAGGAAACCTCCAGTCCCTGTTCTCACCCCTGAAAGGGTAGAATTCAAGATGGCCAAGATTGTGGACAGCAGGATGGTCTAAGGCTCCCTCCAGTACCTGGTCCATTGGAGAGGATATGGACCTGAGGAGAGGACTTAGGTACCCGCCCGGGATGTTCACGCTGGTGTATTGCTTAGGAGGTTCCATATTCGGTTCCCCAATAAGCCAGGTCCACCTAGGAAGGGTCCAGTGGCCCCTCATAAAAGGGGGGTACTGTAAAGGATCTGCCAGACACAGCTTCTGTGTCAATGCCCGTGGTTAATCAGTCTGCATCTGCTCCTAGGTCTGATAGAGTGACTCGATCTGCTACCACTCAGGCTGGTAGGCTGAGGAGTGGGAGAACCTATCACAGCCTGGCCAGATGGTTCTAGCTCCCGCATTCGGTCTCTGTATACCTTCATTTGCTTCTTGTCTTTGCCTGTGATTCTCTCTTGTTTCCTGGCTATGCTGTTCCAGCTATTACTATTGACCTCTGCTTCATTTTGACCCTGGCTTTACTGACTACGCTCCTGCTCTGCGTTTGGTACCTCGTACTCTCTTGGTTTGAGTCGGCTCGTTTACTACTCTTGTTGCTCACGGTGTTGCCGTGGGCAACTGCCCCATTTCCCTTAGCTTCTGTGTACCCTTGTCTGTTTGTCGTGCACATACTGAGCGCACGGACCGTCGCCCAGTTGTACGCCGTCGCCTAGGACGGGTCGTGCAAGTAGGCAGGGACTGAGTGGTGGGTAGATTAGTGCTCACCTGTCTGTCTCCCTACCCTGTCATTACAACTACATATGTCATCTTAGAATAGAATCCTACAGATCCTTTCTTGGCAGAGTTACGCCTCCTCTTAACGGAGGCTAAAACACAAAATTTAATCACACTGGATGAATTTAAACGGATGTTTAACCCCAGGCCCACCTTAACGACATTCTTTGCCTTACCAAAGATCCATAAGTCCTCTCGCCCTGTCCCTGGCAGACCCATTATGTCTGGAAATTACAATCTCACACAAGGGATAAGCTTATATGTAGATGAGATGCTCTCATCCTTTGTTACCTCATTACCTTCGTTTCTGCGAGATACAAAGGACACTGTACTAGGATCCAGGAGATTAACGTCACCCCTACCATAATGATAGTAAGTATAGATGTTGAATCACTATACGCTAACATTCAGCACAATCTTGGCCTTTCTGCTGTCAAACACTTTCTGAGCACAAAAGGCACTCAATTCCAAGCACATAATAATTTTGTGTTATCATTTTTACAATTTTTGTTAACGCATAATTACTTCATTTTTGACAAAAAATATTATCACCAATTAAAAGATACTGCTATGGGCACTGTCTGTGCACCCACTTGGGAAGACACTATTGTATTCACTGATAATTTACTTTTTTCCACTTGTCACATTTTATTTTGTTGGAGATATATCGATGATACTCTTATTCTTTGGGATGGGGGATCTCACATTATTCTCTGATTTAATGTCTATATTGAGTAATTATTCCATTGGAACTAAATTTACCTATGAGATACACGACAAAGAAACTAGCTTTCTTGACCTCAAAATCTCTCTGGACCCTGGTGGCTGTGTTCATACTGATATATTTCGCAAAGCCACGGCCACAAATTGTTTTTTACATTGGCAAAGTTATCATCCACCTGCCTTAAAGAAGGGCATTCCGATAGGTCAATATACCTTACAGCCAAGAGATATTGCTCCAATAAACAATCCTTTCAATCTGAATGTAATAGTTTATATCTTAAATTCGTGGCGCGGGGCTACCCTAAAAAATGGCTACATAGAGCATATGCCAGGGCAAGGGCGACTGACAGAAAGAATCTTCTGCTTGATAAGGGTCATAAATCCATCAAGCCTTCTTCAATCATTCGATGTATCTGCACTTTTGATGCATGTTCCTCCCAGGTCGCTGAGATTTTACTAAAATATTGGCCCATTCTTCACGCGGATCCAGATCTTAGTGATGTAATTTTATCTACCCCTAGTGTCGCTAAAGAATTTTAGTAATCCCTTTGATGGAAAATCATATGAAATGAGAAAATTAATTAATTGTCAAAGTAGTGGAGTTATATATATAGCAAAATGTCCATGTCCTAAACTCTATGTGGGCAATACTTTCCAACAATTGAGGAAAAGAATCTCCAAACATCTTAGTACGATAAAAAAAAAGGAAGATACACCTCTGTCGAGACATATTCATACCATGCATGATGGTAATATCCGGCTACTCCAATTCTGGGGTATCACCCAAATGAAATTGGGCCCCAGGGCAAGAGATTTAGATAGAAAACTCCTACAAGAAGAAGCACGGTGGATTAATCGTTTGAGTACTTTAAATCGGTCTGAATGAAGGAATAACCTTTGTGGCCTTTCTTTAACACCAAAAATTCCATTTTAATAGTGTAATCTATGGAGGGGATTTATACTCAGTGTAATATCCCCCTTTGTTGCTTTTGGCCAGAGTAACTGTCATCACCTTTAAGACAATGAGGTTCACATCATTGTTATTTTATTGTATCTACTTCATACTACATTATAATTATAAATATTAGTAGTCACACTTTTCTTCTTTTTTCCTTCGGATAATTTAAACATAGTCTATTTCTACCAGGGCCAGCGTCTGCACCCGGCGAACCCGGGCAAGTGCCGGGGCCCACTGCCCTAGGGGGGGCCCACTTGGCCGCCGGGGGCTGTCACTGCCGTCGTCACGGCATCACTGTCCATATATGGACAGCAATGTCGGGAGGAGAGAAGGAGTCCCAGGCAGAGCGCTATGAGGCTGTAATGACAAGGTAGGGAGACAGACAGGTGAGCCCTAATCTACCCGCCACTCAGTCCCTGCCTACTTGCAATGACCCGTCCTAAGCGACGGGGTACAACTGGGCGATGGTCCCTACACTCAGTAAGTGCAAGACAGACAAAACAGACAGGGGTACACAGAAGCTAGGGAAATGGGGCAGCTGCCCACGGAGACACCGTGAGCAACAAGAGTGGTGAACGAGCCGAGTCAAACCAGGAGTGAGCGAGGTACAAAACGCTGAGCAGGAGAGTAGTCAGAAAGCCAAGGTCAATAACAAGCAGAGGATAGTAGTACAAGCAGCAGCAGCAAGCCAGGAAACAAGCATAGAAGAATCACAGGCAAAGGAGGAACAGGAAAGGCAGGTATAAATAGACAGTGGGCGGGAACTAGCTCCGTCTGGCCAGGCTGTGATAGGCTCTCCCACTCCTAAGCCTGCCATCCTGAGTGGTGGAAGATGGAGTCAGTCTCACAGACATAGGAGCAGGTGCAGACTGATTGCCCACGGGCGTTGACACTGAACCTGTGTCTGGCAAATCCTTTACAGAGGCGAGGTGAGCTTCTGGTGGCAGGGTACAGCATTTGTAAGGGGGCGGCACAGCAGCTAAG